>NW_025228242.1:22047-22816 GCF_018294505.1 Triticum aestivum | reverse complement strand
TGATGATGTGGCTTTGACTGGTGCATTTTGAGCACAGAAAAACTATGGAGTTCAAATAAGTTAAAAAAAATGAAATCCCTTTGTAACAAACGAGTTTCCGTATGAAACCCTGATACTTCGAAAGAGATTGTCCGTTTTGTACACAAAGTGCATCCAGTTTTTGCCGTAACCCTCTCTACTTTCTTGCACATGCTATGTGGGTCAAATGATGATACCATGCCAACTTTCAACCTTTTCAGCGTTCATTTGAAATGCTTTTCAATTTCAGGGTGTTATACCTCAAGATAATTAGTAAATGCATGAAAAATAACAAATGAAGTCAGAAAGGGTTGAAAATTGATGATGTGGCTTTGATTGGTGCATTTTGAGCACAGAAAAACTATGGAGTTCAAATAAGTTCAAAAAAATGAAACCCCTTTGTAACAGACGAGTTTCCGTATGAAACCCTGATACTTCGAAAGAGATTGTCCGTTTTGTACACGAAGTGCATCCAGTTTTTGCCGTAACCCTCTCTAATTTCTTGCACATGCTATGTGTGTCAAATGATGATACCATGCCAACTTTCAACCTTTTCAGAGTTCATTTGAAATGCTTTTCAGTTTCAGGGTCTTATAGCTCAAAATAATCAGTAAATGCATGAAAAATAACAAATGAAGTCAGAAAGGGTTGAAAATTGATGATGTGGCTTTGAATGGTGCATTTTGAGCAAACAAAAACTATGGAGTTCAAATAACTTAAAAAAATCAAATCCCTTTGTAACAAACGAGTT
>NW_025228242.1:18753-21939 GCF_018294505.1 Triticum aestivum | reverse complement strand
AAATGCTTTTCAATTTCAGGGTCTTATAGCTCAAAATAACCAGTAAATGCATGAAAAATTACAAATGAAGTCAGAAAGGGTTGAAAATTGATGATGTGGCTTTGAATGGTGCATTTTGTGCACAGAAAAACTATGGAGTTCAAATAAGTTCAAAAAAATGAAACCCCTTTGTAACAGACGAGCTTCCGTATAAAACCCTGATACTTCGAAAGAGATTGTCCGTTTTGTACACGAAGTGCATCCAGTTTTTGCCGTAACCCTCTCTACATTCTTGCACATGCTATGTGGGTCAAATGATGATACCATGCCAACATTCAACCTTTTCAGAGTTTGTTTGAAATGCTTTTCAATTTTAGGGTCTTATAGCTCAAAATAATCAGTAAATGCATGAAAAATAACAAATGAAGTCAGAAAAGGTTGAAAATGTATGTTGTGGCTTTATATGGTGCATTTTGAGCACAGAAAAACTATGGAGTTCAAATAAGTTCAAAAAATTGAAATCCCTTGGTAACAGACAAGTTCTCGTATGAAACCCTGATACTTCGAAAGAGATTGTCCGTTTTGTACACGAGGTGCATCCAGGTTTTGCCGTAACCCTCTCTACTTTCTTGCACATGCTATGTGGGTCAAATGATGATACCATGCCAACTTTCAACCTTTTCAGAGTTCATTTGAAATGCTTTTCAATTTCAGGCTCTTATACCTCAAGATAATTAGTAAATGCATGAAAAATAACAAATGAAGTCAGAAAGGGTTGAAAATTGATGATGTGGCTTTGAATGGTGCATTTTGAGCACAGAAAAACTATGGAGTTCAAATAAGTTCAAAAAAATGAAACCCCTTTGTAACAGACGAGTTTCCGTATGAAACCCTGATACTTCGAAAGAGATTGTCCGTTTTGTATACGAAGTGCATCCAGTTTTTGCCGTAACCCTCTCTAATTTCTTGCACATGCTATGTGTGTCAAATGATGATACCATGCCAACTTTCAACCTTTTAAGAGTTCATTTGAAATGCTTTTCAGTTTCAGGGTCTTATAGCTCAAAATAATCAGTAAATGCATGAAAAATAACAAATGAAGTCAGAAAGGGTTGAAAATTGATGATGTGGTTTTGAATGGTGTATTTTGAGCAAACAAAAACTATGGAGTTCAAATAACTTAAAAAAATCAAATCCCTTTGTAACAAACGAGTTTCCGTATGAAACCCTGATACTTCGAAAGAGAATGTCCGATTTGTACACGAAATGCATCCAGTTTTTGTCGTAACCCTCTCTACTTTCTTGCACATTCTATGTGGGTCAAATGATGATACCATGCCAAAATTCAACCTTTTAAGAGTTTGTTTGAAATGCTTTTCAATTTCAGGGTCTTATAGCTCAAAATAACCAGTAAATGCATGAAAAATTACAAATGAAGTCAGAAAGGGTTGAAAATTGATGATGTGGCTTTGAATGGTGCATTTTGTGCACAGAAAAACTATGGAGTTCAAATAAGTTCAAAAAAATGAAACCCCTTTGTAACAGACGAGCTTCCGTATGAAACCCTGGTACTTCGAAAGAGATTGTCCGTTTTGTACACGAAGTGCATCCAGTTTTTGCCGTAACCCTCTCTACATTCTTGCACATGCTATGTGGGTCAAATGATGATACCATGCCAACATTCAACCTTTTCAGAGTTTGTTTGAAATGCTTTTCAATTTCAGGGTCTTATAGCTCAAAATAATCAGTAAATGCATGAAAAATAACAAATGAAGTCAGAAAAGGTTGAAAATGTATGTTGTGGCTTTATATGGTGCATTTTGAGCACAGAAAAACTATGGAGTTCAAATAAGTTCAAAAAATTGAAATCCCTTGGTAACGGACAAGTTCCCGTATGAAACCCTGATACTTCGAAAGAGATTGTCCGTTTTGTACACGAGGTGCATCCAGGTTTTGCCGTAACCCTCTCTACTTTCTTGCAAATGCTATGTGGGTCAAATGATGATACCATGCCAACATTCAACCTTTTTAGAGTTCATTTGAAATGCTTTTCAATTTCAAGGTCTTATAGCTCAAAATAACCAGTAAATGCATGAAAAATAACAAATGAAGTCAGAAAGGGTTGAAAATTTATGACGTGGCTTTGAATGGTGCATTTTGAAAACAGAAAAACTATGTTGTTCAAATAAGTTCAAAAAGCATGAAATCCCTTTGTAACAGACGTGTTTCGGTATGAAACCCTGATACGTCGAAAGAGATTGTCCGTTTTGTACCCGAAGTGCATCCAGTTTTTGCCATAACCCTCTCTACTCTCTTGCACATGCTATGTGGGTCAAATGATGATACCATGCCAACATTCAACCTTTTCAGAGTTCGTTTGAAAGGCTTTTCAATTTCAGGGTCTTATAGCTCAAAATAACCAGTAAATGCATGAAAAATTACAAATGAAGTCAGAAAGGGTTGAAAATTGATGATGTGGCTTTGAATGGTGCATTTTGAGCACAGAAAAACTGTGGATTTCAAATAAGTTCAAAAAAAATGAAACCCCTTTTTAACAGATGAGTTTCCGTATGAAACCCAGATACTTCGAAAGAGATTGTCCGTTTTGTACACGAAGTGCATCCAGTTTTTGCCGTAACCCTCTCTACATTCTTTCACATGCTATGTGGGTCAAATGATGATACCATGCCAACTTTCAACCTTTTCATGGTTCATTTGAAATGCTTTTCAATTTCAGGGTTTTATAGCTCAAAATAACCAGTAAATGCATGAAAAATAACAAATGAAGTCAGAAAGGGTTGAAAATGATGATGTGGCTTTAATGGTGCCGTAACCCTCTCTACATTCTTGCACATGGTGGGTCAAATGATGATACCATGCCAACTTTAAACCTTTTCAGAGTTCATTTCAAATGCTTTCCAATTACAGGGTCTTATAGCTCAAAATAATCAGTAAATGCATGAAAAATAAAACATGAAGTAAGAAAGGGTTGCAAATTGATGATGTGGCTTTGAATGGTGCATTTTGAGCACAGAAAAACTTTGGAGTTCAAATAAGTTCAAAAAAATGAAATCCCTTTTTAACAGACGAGTTTCTGTATCAAAGCCTGATATTTCGAAAGAGATTGTCCGTTTTGTACACGAAGTGCATCCAGTTTTTGCCGTAACCCTCTCTACTTTCTTGCACATGATATGTGGGTCAAATGAT
>NW_025228242.1:17750-18272 GCF_018294505.1 Triticum aestivum | reverse complement strand
TCTGTAAATGCATGAAAAATAACAAATGAAGTCACAAAGGGTTGAAAATTGATGATGTGTCTTTGAATGGTGCATTCTGAGCACAGAAAAACTATGCAGTTCAAATAAGTTAAACAAAATTGAAATCCCATTGTAACAGACAAGTTTCCGTATGAAACCCTGATACTTCGAAAGAGATTGTCCGTTTTGTACACGAAGTGCATCCATTTTTTGCCGTAACCCTCTCTACTTTCTTGCACATGATATGTGGGTCAAATGATGATACCATGCCAACTTTCAACCTTTTCAGAGTTCATTTGAAATGCTTTCCAATTTCATGGTCTTATAGCTCAAAATAATCAGTAAATGCATGAAAAATAACAAATGAAGTCAGAAAGGGTTGAAAATTGATGATGTGGCTTTGAATGGTTCATTTTCAGCACAGAAAAACTATGGAGTTCAAATAAATGAAAAAAATGAAATCCCTTTGTAACAGACAAGTTTCCGTATGAAACCCTGATACTTCGAAAGAGATTGTCCGTT
>NW_025228242.1:17245-17740 GCF_018294505.1 Triticum aestivum | reverse complement strand
AAAAAAAATGAAACCCCTTTGTAACAGACGAGTTTCCGTATGAAACACTGATACTTCGAAAGAGATTGTCCGTTTTGTACACAAAGTGCATCCAGTTTTTGCCGTAACCCTCTCTACATTCTTGCACATGATATGTGGGTCAAATGATGATACCATGCCAACTTTCAAGCTTTTCAGAGTTCATTTGAAATGCTATCCAATTTCAGGGTCTTATAGCTCAAAATAATCAGTAAATGCATGAAAAATAACAAATGAAGTCAGAAAGGGTTGAAAATTGATGATGTGGCTTTGAATGGTGCATTTTGAGCACAGAAAAACTATGGAGTTCAAATAAGTTCATAAAAATTGAAATCCCTTTGTAACAGACAAGGATCCGTATGAAACCCTGATACTTCGAAAGAGATTGTCCGTTTCGTACACGAAGTGCATCCAGTTTTTGCCGTAACCCTCTCTACTTTCTTGCACATGCTATGTGGGTCAAAAGACGATACCATG
>NW_025228242.1:13782-17114 GCF_018294505.1 Triticum aestivum | reverse complement strand
CACATGCTATGTGGGTCAAATGATGATACCATGCCAACTTTCAACCTTTTTAGAGTTCATTTGAAATGCTTTCCAATTTCAGGGTCTGATAGCTCAAAATAATCAGTAAATGCATGAAAAATAAAACATGAAGTCAGAAAGGGTTGAAAATTGATGATGTGGCTTTGAATGGTGCATTTTGAGCACAGAAAAACTATGGAGTTCAAATAAGTTCAAAAAAATGAAATCGCTTTGTAACAGACGAGTTTCCGTATGAAACCCTGATACTTCGAAAGAGATTGTCCGTTTTGTACACGAAGTGCATCCAGTTTTTGCCGTAACCCTCTCTAATTTATTGCACATGCTATGTGGGTCAAATGATGATATGATGTCAACTTTCAACCTTTTCAGAGTTCATTTGAAATGCTTTTCAATTTCAGGGTCTTATAGCTGAAAATAACCATTAAATGCATGAAAAATAACAAATGAAGTCAGAAGGGGTTGAAAATTGATGATGTGGCTTTGAATGGTGCATTTTGAGCACGAAAAAACTATGGAGTTCAAATAAGTTCAAAAAAATGAAACCCCTTTGCACCAGACGAGTTTCCGTATGAAACCCTGATACTTCTAAAGAGGTTGTCCGTTTTGTACACGAAGTGCATCCAGTTTGTGCCGTAACCCTCTATACTTTCTTGCACATGCTATATGGGTCAAATGATGATACCATGCCAACTTTCAACCTTTTCATAGTTCATTTGAAATGCTTTTCAATTTCAGGGTTTTATAGCTCAAAATAACCAGTAAATGCATGAAATATAACAAATGAAGTCAGAAAGGGTTGAAAATTGATGATGTGGCTTTAATGGTGCCGTAACCCTCTCTACATTCTTGCACATGGTGGGTCAAATGATGATACCATGCCAACTTTAAACCTTTTCAGAGTTCATTTGAAATGCTTTCCAATTACAGGGTCTTATAGCTCAAAATAATCAGTAAATGCATGAAAAATAAAACATGAAGTCAGAAAGGGTTGCAAATTGATGATGTGGCTTTGAATGGTGCATTTTCAGCACAGAAAAACTTTGGAGTTCAAATAAGTTCAAAAAAATGAAATCCCATTGTAACAGACGAGTTTCACTATCAAACCCTGATACTTCGAAAGAGATTGTCCGTTTTGTACACGAAGTGCATCCAGTTTTTGCCGTAACCCACTCTACTTTCTTGCAGATGATATGTGGGTCAAATGATGATACCATGCCAACTTTCAACCTTTTAAGAGTTCATTTGAAATGCTTTTCAATTTGAGGGTCTTATAGCTCAAAATAACCAGTAAATGCATGAAAAATAAAAAATGAAGTCAGAAAGGGTTGAAAATTGATGATGTGGCTTTGAATGGTGCATTTTGAGCACAGAAAAACTATGGAGTTCAAAAAAGTTCAAAAAAAATGAAACCCCTTTGTAACAGAAGAGTTTCCGTATGAAACCCTGATACTTCGAAAGAGATTGTCCGTTTTGTACACGAAGTGCATCCAGTTTTTGCCGTAACCCTCTCTACATTCTTGCACATGCTATGTGGGTCAAATGATGATACCATGCCAACTTTCAACCTTTTCAGAGTTCATTTGAAATGCTTTCCAATTTCAGGGTCTTATAGCTCAAAATAACCAGTAAATGCATGAAAAATAACAAATGAAGTCAGAAGGGGTTGAAAATTGATGATGTGGCTTTGAATGGTGCATTTTGAGCACAGAAAAATTATGGAGTTCAAATAAGTTCAAAAAAATTGAAATCCCTTTGTAACAGACGAGTTTCCGTATGAAACCCTAATACTTCGAAAGAGACTGTCCGTTTTGTACACGAAGTGCATCCAGTTTTTGCCGTAACCCTCTCTACATTCTTGCACATGCTATGTGGGTCAAATAATTATACCATGCCAACTTTCAACCTTCTTAGAGTTCATTTGAAATTTTCAGGGTCTTATTGCTCAAAATAATCAGTAAATGCATGAAAAATAACAAATGAATCAGAAAGGGTTGAAAATTGATGGTGTGGCTTTGAATGGTGCATTTTGAGCAAAGAAAAACTATGGAGTTCAAATAAGTTCAAAAAAATTGAAATCCCATTGTAACAGACAAGTTTCCGTATGAAACCCTGATACTTCGAAAGAGATTGTCCGTTTTGTACACGAAGTGCATCCAGTTTTTGTTGTAACCCTCTCTACTTTCTTGCACATGATATGTGGGTCAAATGATGATGCCGTGCCAACTTTCAACCTTTTCAGAGTTCATTTGAAATGCTTTTCAATTTGAGGGTCTTATAGCTGAAAATAACCAGTAAATGCATGAAAAAAAACAAATGAAGTCAGAAAGGGTTTAAAATTGATGATGTGGCTTTGAATAGTGCATTTTGAGCACAGAAAATCTATGGAGTTCAAATAAGTTCAAAAAAACGAAATCTCTTTGTAACAGACAAGTTTCCGTATGAAACCCTGATACTTCGAAAGAGATTGTCCGTTTTGTACACGAAGTGCATCCAGTTTTTGCCGTAACCCTCTCTACTTTCTTGCACATGCTATGTGGGTCAAATGATGATACCATGCCAACTTTCAACCTTTTTAGAGTTCATTTGAAATGCTTTTCAATTTCAGGGTCTTATAGCTCAAAATAATCAGTAAATGCATGAAAAATAACAAATGAAGTCAGAAAGGGTCGAAAATTAATGATGCGGCTTTGAATGGTGCATTTTGATCACAGAAAAACTATGGAGTTCAAATAAGTTCAAAAAAATGAAATCCCTTTGTTACAGACAAGTTTCCGTATGAAACCCTGAAACTTCGAAAGAGATTGTCTGTTTTGTACACGAAGTGCATCCAGTTTTTGCCGTAACCCTCTCTACTTTCATGCACATGCTATGTGGGTCAAATGATGATATCATGCCAACTTTCAACCTTTTCAGAGTTCATTTGAAATGTTTTTCAATTTGAGGGTCTTATAGCTCAAAATAACCATTAAATGCATGAAAAATAACAAATGAAGTCAGAAAGGGTTAAAAATTTATGATGTGGCTTTGAATGGTGCATTTTGAGCACAGAAAAACTATGGAGTTCAAATAAGTTCAAAAAATGGAACCCCTTTGTAACAGACGTGTTTTCGTATGAAACCCTGATACTTCGAAAGGGATTGTCCGTTTTGTACACGAAGTGCATCCAGTTTTTGCCGTAACCCTCTCTACATTCTTGCACATGCTATGTGGGTCAAATGATGATACCATGGCAACTTTCGACCTTTCAGAGTTCATTTGAAATGCTTTCCAATTTCAGGGTCTTATAGCTCAAAATAATCAGTAAATGCATG
>NW_025228242.1:12001-13631 GCF_018294505.1 Triticum aestivum | reverse complement strand
TTCGAAAGAGATTGTCCGTTTTGTACACGAAGTGCATCCAGTTTTTGTTGTAACCCTCTCTACTTTCTTGCACATGATATGTGGGTCAAATGATGATGCCGTGCCAACTTTCAACCTTTTCAGAGTTCATTTGAAATGCTTTTCAATTTGAGGGTCTTATAGCTGAAAATAACCAGTAAATGCATGAAAAATAACAAATGAAGTCAGAAAGGGTTTAAAATTGATGATGTGGCTTTGAATAGTGCATTTTGAGCACAGAAAAACTATGGAGTTCAAATAAGTTCAAAAAAACGAAATCTCTTTGTAACAGACAAGTTTCCGTATGAAACCCTGATACTTCGAAAGAGATTGTCCGTTTTGTACACGAAGTGCATCCAGTTTTTTCCGTAACCCTCTCTACTTTCTTGCACATGCTATGTGGGTCAAATGATGATACCATGCCAACTTTCAACCTTTTTAGAGTTCATTTGAAATGCTTTTCAATTTCAGGGTCTTATAGCTCAAAATAATCAGTAAATGCATGAAAAATAACAAATGAAGTCAGAAAGGGTTGAAAATTAATGATGCGGCTTTGAATGGTGCATTTTGATCACAGAAAAACTATGGAGTTCAAATAAGTTCAAAAAAATGAAATCCCTTTGTTACAGACAAGTTTCCGTATGAAACCCTGAAACTTCGAAAGAGATTGTCTGTTTTGTGCACGAAGTGCATCCAGTTTTTGCCGTAACCCTCTCTACTTTCATGCACATGCTATGTGGGTCAAATGATGATATCATGCCAACTTTCAACCTTTTCAGAGTTCATTTGAAATGTTTATCAATTTGAGGGTCTTATAGCTCAAAATAACCATTAAATGCATGAAAAATAACAAATGAAGTCAGAAAGGGTTGAAAATTTATGATGTGGCTTTGAATGGTGCATTTTGAGCACAGAAAAACTATGGAGTTCAAATAAGTTCAAAAAAATGGAACCCCTTTGTAACAGACGAGTTTTCGTATGAAACCCTGATACTTCGAAAGGGGTTGTCCGTTTTGTACACGAAGTGCATCCAGTTTTTGCCGTAACCCTCTCTACATTCTTGCACATGCTATGTGGGTCAAATGATGATACCATGGCAACTTTCGACCTTTCAGAGTTCATTTGAAATGTTTTCCAATTTCAGGGTCTTATAGCTCAAAATAATCAGTAAATGCATGAAAAATAACAAATGAAGTCAGAAAGGGTTGAAAATTGATGATGTGGCTTTGAATGGTGCATTTTGAGCACAGAAAAACTATGGAGTTCAAATAAGTACAAAAAAATGAAATCCCTTTGTAACAGACAATTTTCCGTATGAAACCCTGATTCTTCGAAAGAGATTGTCCGTTTTGTACACGAAGTGCATCCAGTTTTTTTCGTAAGCCTCTCTAGTTTCTTGCACATGATATGTGGGTGAAATGATGATACCATGCCAACTTTCAACCTTTTCAGAGTTCATTTGAAATGCTTTTCAATTTGAGGGTCTTATAGCTCAAAATAACCAGTAAATGCATGAAAAATAACAAATGAAGTCAGAAAGGGTTGAAAATTGATGATGCGTCTTTGAATGGTGCATTTTGAGCACAGAAAAACTATGGAGTTCAAATAAGTT
>NW_025228242.1:4281-11032 GCF_018294505.1 Triticum aestivum | reverse complement strand
CACATGCTATGTGGGTCAAATGATGATACCATGGCAACTTTCAACCTTTCAGAGTTCATTTGAAATGCTTTCCAATTTCAGGGTCTTATAGCTCAAAATAATCAGTAAATGCATGAAAAATAACAAATGAAGTCAGAAAGGGTTGAAACTTGATGATGTGGCTTTGAATGGTGCATTTTGAGCACAGAAAAACTATGGAGTTCAAATAAGTTCAAAAAAATTGAAATCCCTTTGTAACAGACAAGTTTCCGTATGGAACCCTGATACTTCGAAAGATATTGTCCGTTTTGTACACGAAGTGCATCCAGTTTTTTTTGTAACCCTCTCTAGTTTCTTGCACATGATATGTGGGTCAAATGATGATACCATGCCAACTTTCAACCTTTTCGGAGTTCATTTTAAATGCTTTTCAATTTGAGGGTCTTATAGCTCAAAATAACCAGTAAATGCATGAAAAATAACAAATGAAGTCAGAAAGGGTTGAAAATTGATGATGCGGCTTTGAATGGTGCATTTTGAGCACAGAAAAACTATGTAGTTCAAATAAGTTCAAAAAAATGAAATCACTTTTTAACAGACGAGTTTCTGTATGAAACCCTGATACTTCGAAAGAGATTGTCCGTTTTGTACATGAAGTACATCCAGTTTTTGCCGTAACTATCTCTACATTCTTGCACATTCTATGTGGGTCAAATGATGATACCATGCCAACTTTCAACCTTTTCAGAGTTCATTTGAAATGCTTTTCAATTTCAGGGTCTTATAGCTCAAAATAATCAGTAAATGCATGAAAATAACAAATGAAGTCAGAAAGGGTTGAAAATTGATGATGTGGCTTTGAATGGTGCATTTTGAGCACAGAAAAACTATGGAGTTTAAATAAGTTCAAAAAAAATGAAATCCCTTTGGTACAGACAAGTTTCCATATGAAACCCTGATACTTCGAAAGAGATTGTCCGTTTTGTACACGAAGTGCATCCTGTTTTTGCCGTAACCCTCTCTACTTTATTGCACATGCTATGTGGGTCAAATGATGATACCATGCCAACTTTCAACCTTTTTAGAGTTCATTTGAAATGCTTTTCAATTTCAGGGTTTTATAGCTCAAAATAATCAGTAAATGCATGAAAAATAACAAATGAAGTCAGAAAGGGTTGAAAATTAATGATGCGGCTTTGAATGGTGCATTTTGATCACACAAAAACTATGGAGTTCAAATAAGTTCAAAAAAATGAAATCCCTTTGTTACAGACAAGTTTCCGTATGAAACCCTGAAACTTTGAAAGAGATTGTCTGTTTTGTACACGAAGTGCATCCAGTTTTTGCCGTAACCCTCTCTACTTTCTTGCACATGCTATGTGGGTCAAATGATGATATCATGCCAACTTTCAACCATTTCAGAGTTCATTTGAAATTGTTTTCAATTTGAGGGTCTTATAGCTCAAAATAACCATTAAATGCATGAAAAATAACAAATGAAGTCAGAAAGGGTTGAAAATTTATGATGTGGCTTTGAATGGTGCATTTTGAGCTCAGAAAAACTATGGAGTTCAAATAAGTTCAAAAAAATGGAACCCCTTTGTAACAGACGAGTTTTCGTATGAAACCCTGATACTTCGAAAGGGATTGTCGGTTTTGTACACGAAGTGCATCCAGTTTTTGCCGTAACCCTTTCTACATTCTTGCACATGCTATGTGGGTCAACTGATGATACCATGGCAACTTTCAACCTTTCAGAGTTCATTTGAAATGCTTTCCAATTTCAGGGTCTTATAGCTCAAAATAATCAGTAAATGCATGAAAACTAACAAATGAAGTCAGAAAGGGTTGAAAATTGATGATGTGGCTTTGAATGGTGCATTTTGAGCACAGAAAAACTATGGAGTTCAAATAAGTACAAAAAAATTGAAATCCCTTTGTAACAGACAAGTTTCCGTATGAAACCCTGATACTTCGAAAGAGATGTTCCGTTTTCTACACGAAGTGCATCCAATTTTTTTCGTAAGCCTCTCTAGTTTCTTGCACATGATATGTTGGTGAAATGATGATACCATGCCAACTTTCAACCTTTTCAGAGTTCATTTGAAATGCTTTTAAATTTGAGGGTCTTATAGCTCAAAATAACCAGTAAATGCATGAAAAATAACAAATGAAGTCAGAAAGGGTTGAAAATTGATGATGCGTCTTTGAATGGTGCATTTTGAGCACAAAAAAACTATGGAGTTCAAATAAGTTCAAAAAATGAAATCCCTTTGTAGCAGACGAGTTTCTGTATGAAACCCTGATACTTCGAAAGAGATTGTCCGTTTTGTACAGGAAGTACATCCAGTTTTTGCCGTAACTATCTCTACATTCTTGCACATTCTATGTGGGTCAAATGATGATACCATGCCAACTTTCAACCTTTTCAGAGTTCATTTGAAATGCTTTTCAATTTCAGGGTCTTATAGCTCAAAATAATCACTAAATGCATGAAAATAACAAATGAAGTCAGAAAGGGTTGAAAATTGATGATGTGGCTTTGAATGGTGCATTTTGAGCACAGAAAAATTATGGAGTTCAAATAAGTTAAAAAAAATGAAATCCCTTTGGTACAGACAAGTTTCCATATGAAACCCTGATACTTCGAAAGAGATTGTCCGTTTTGTACACGAAGTGCATCCAGTTTTTGCCGTAACCCTCTCTACTTTATTGCACATGCTATGTGGGTCAAATGATGATACCATGCCAACTTTCAACCTTTTTAGAGTTCATTTGAAATGCTTTTCAATTTCAGGGTTTTATAGCTCAAAATAATCAGTAAATGCATGAAAAAAAACAAATGAAGTCAGAAAGGGTTGAAAATTAATGATGCGGCTTTGAATGGTGCATTTTGATCACAGAAAAACTATGGAGTTCAAATAAGTTCAAAAAAATGAAATCCCTTTGTTACAGACAAGTTTCCGTATGAAACCCTGAAACTTCGAAAGAGATTGTCTGTTTTGTACACGAAGTGCATCCAGTTTTTGCCGTAACCCTCTCTACATTCTTGCACATGCTATGTGGGTCAACTGATGATACCATGGCAACTTTCAACCTTTCAGAGTTCATTTGAAATGCTTTCCAATTTCAGGGTCTTATAGCTCAAAATAATCAGTAAATGCATGAAAACTAACAAATGAAGTCAGAAAGGGTTGAAAATTGATGATGTGGCTTTGAATGGTGCATTTTGAGCACAGAAAAACTATGGAGTTCAAATAAGTACCAAAAAATTGAAATCCCTTTGTAACAGACAAGTTTCCGTATGAAACCCTGATACTTCGAAAGAGATGGTCCGTTTTGTACACGATGTGCATCCAATTTTTTTCGTAAGCCTCTCTAGTTTCTTGCACATGATATGTGGGTGAAATGATGATACCATGCCAACTTTCAACCTTTTCAGAGTTCATTTGAAATGCTTTTCAATTTGAGGGTCTTATAGCTCAAAATAACCAGTAAATGCATGAAAAATAACAAATGAAGTCAGAAAGGGTTGAAAATTGATGATGCGTCTTTGAATGGTGCATTTTGAGCACAGAAAAACTATGGAGTTCAAATAAGTTCAAAAAATGAAATCCCTTTGTAGCGGACGAGTTTCTGTATGAAACCCTGATACTTCGAAAGAGATTGTCCGTTTTGTACAGGAAGGACATCCAGTTTTTGCCGTAACTATCCCTACATTCTTGCACATTCTATGTGGGTCAAATGATGATACCATGCCAACTTTCAACCTTTTCAGAGTTCATTTGAAATGCTTTTCAATTTCAGGGTCTTATAGCTCAAAATAATCAGTAAATGCATGAAAATAACAAATGAAGTCGGAAAGGGTTGAAAATTGATGATGTGGCTTTGAATGGTGCATTTTGAGCACAGAAAAACTATGGACTTCAAATAAGTTCAAAAAAATGAAATCCCTTTGGTACAGACAAGTTTCCATATGAAACCCTGATACTTCGAAAGAGATTGTCCGTTTTGTACACGAAGTGCATCCAGTTTTTGCCGTAACCCTCTCTACTTTATTGCACATGCTATGTGGGTCAAATGATGATACCATGCCAACTTTCAACCTTTTTAGAGTTCATTTGAAATGCTTTTCAATTTCAGGGTTTTATAGCTCAAAATAATCAGTAAATGCATGAAAAAAAACAAATGAAGTCAGAAAGGGTTGAAAATTAATGATGCGGCTTTGAATGGTGCATTTTGATCACAGAAAAACTATGGAGTTCAAATAAGTTCAAAAAAATGAAATCCCTTTGTTACAGACAAGTTTCCGTATGAAACCCTGAAACTTCGAAAGAGATTGTCTGTTTTGTACACGAAGTGCATCCAGTTTTTGCCGTAACCCTCTCTACATTCTTGCACATGCTATGTGGGTCAACTGATGATACCATGGCAACTTTCAACCTTTCAGAGTTCATTTGAAATGCTTTCCAATTTCAGGGTCTTATAGCTCAAAATAATCAGTAAATGCATGAAAACTAACAAATGAAGTCAGAAAGGGTTGAAAATTGATGATGTGGCTTTGAATGGTGCATTTTGAGCACAGAAAAACTATGGAGTTCAAATAAGTACCAAAAAATTGAAATCCCTTTGTAACAGACAAGTTTCCGTATGAAACCCTGATACTTCGAAAGAGATGGTCCGTTTTGTACACGATGTGCATCCAATTTTTTTCGTAAGCCTCTCTAGTTTCTTGCACATGATATGTGGGTGAAATGATGATACCATGCCAACTTTCAACCTTTTCAGAGTTCATTTGAAATGCTTTTCAATTTGAGGGTCTTATAGCTCAAAATAACCAGTAAATGCATGAAAAATAACAAATGAAGTCAGAAAGGGTTGAAAATTGATGATGCGTCTTTGAATGGTGCATTTTGAGCACAGAAAAACTATGGAGTTCAAATAAGTTCAAAAAATGAAATCCCTTTGTAGCGGACGAGTTTCTGTATGAAACCCTGATACTTCGAAAGAGATTGTCCGTTTTGTACAGGAAGGACATCCAGTTTTTGCCGTAACTATCCCTACATTCTTGCACATTCTATGTGGGTCAAATGATGATACCATGCCAACTTTCAACCTTTTCAGAGTTCATTTGAAATGCTTTTCAATTTCAGGGTCTTATAGCTCAAAATAATCAGTAAATGCATGAAAATAACAAATGAAGTCGGAAAGGGTTGAAAATTGATGATGTGGCTTTGAATGGTGCATTTTGAGCACAGAAAAACTATGGACTTCAAATAAGTTCAAAAAAATGAAATCCCTTTGGTACAGACAAGTTTCCATATGAAACCCTGATACTTCGAAAGAGATTGTCCGTTTTGTACACGAAGTGCATCCAGTTTTTGCCGTAACCCTCTCTACTTTATTGCACATGCTATGTGGGTCAAATGATGATACCATGCCAACTTTCAACCTTTTTAGAGTTCATTTGAAATGCTTTTCAATTTCAGGGTTTTATAGCTCAAAATAATCAGTAAATGCATGAAAAAAAACAAATGAAGTCAGAAAGGGTTGAAAATTAATGATGCGGCTTTGAATGGTGCATTTTGATCACAGAAAAACTATGGAGTTCAAATAAGTTCAAAAAAATGAAATCCCTTTGTTACAGACAAGTTTCCGTATGAAACCCTGAAACTTCGAAAGAGATTGTCTGTTTTGTACACGAAGTGCATCCAGTTTTTGCCGTAACCCTCTCTACTTTCTTGCACATGCTATGTGGGTCAAATGATGATATCATGCCAACTTTCAACCTTTTCAGAGTTCATTTGAAATGCTTTTCAATTTGAGGGTCTTATAGCTCAAAATAACCATTAAATGCATGAAAAATAACAAATGAAGTCAGAAAGGGTTGAAAATTTATGATGTGGCTTTGAATGGTGCATTTTGAGCACAGAAAAACTATGGAGTTCAAATAAGTTCAAAAAAATGGAACCCCTTTGTAACAGACGAGTTTTCGTATGAAACCCTGATACTTCGAAAGGGATTGTCGGTTTTGTACACGAAGTGCATCCAGTTTTTGCCGTAACCCTCATTACATTCTTGCACATGCTATGTGGGTCAACTGATGATACCATGGCAACTTTCAACCTTTCAGAGTTCATTTGAAATGCTTTCCAATTTCAGGGTCTTATAGCTCAAAATAATCAGTAAATGCATGAAAACTAACAAATGAAGTCAGAAAGGGTTGAAAATTGATGATGTGGCTTTGAATGGTGCATTTTGAGCACAGAAAAACTATGGAGTTCAAATAGGTACAAAAAAATTGAAATCCCTTTGTAACTGACAAGTTTCCGTATGAAACCCTGATACTTCGAAAGAGATGGTCCGTTTTGTACACGAAGTGCATCCAATTTTTTTCGGAAGCCTCTCTAGTTTCTTGCACATGATATGTGGGTGAAATGATGATACCATGCCAACTTTCAACCTTTTCAGAGTTCATTTGAAATGCTTTTCAATTTGAGGGTCTTATAGCTCAAAATAACCAGGAAATGCATGAAAAATAACAAATGAAGTCAGAAAGGGTTGAAAATTGATGATGCGTCTTTGAATGGTGCATTTTGAGCACAGAAAAACTATGGAGTTCAAATAAGTTCAAAAAATGAAATCCCTTTGTAGCGGACGAGTTTCTGTATGAAACCCTGATACTTCGAAAGAGATTGTCCGTTTTGTACAGGAAGTACATCCAGTTTTTGCCGTAACTATCTCTACATTCTTGCACATTCTATGTGGGTCA
>NW_025228242.1:3172-3897 GCF_018294505.1 Triticum aestivum | reverse complement strand
GTTTTGTACACGAAGTGCATCCAGTTTTTGCCGTAACCCTCTCTACATTCTTGCACATGCTATGTGGGTCAACTGATGATACCATGGCAACTTTCAACCTTTCAGAGTTCATTTGAAATGCTTTCCAATTTCAGGGTCTTATAGCTCAAAATAATCAGTAAATGCATGAAAACTAACAAATGAAGTCAGAAAGGGTTGAAAATTGATGATGTGGCTTTGAATGGTGCATTTTGAGCACAGAAAAACTATGGAGTTCAAATAAGTACAAAAAAATTGAAATCCCTTTGTAACAGACAAGTTTCCGTATGAAACCCTGATACTTCGAAAGAGATGGTCCGTTTTGTACACGAAGTGCATCCAATTTTTTTCGTAAGCCTCTCTAGTTTCTTGCACATGATATGTGGGTGAAATGATGATACCATGCCAACTTTCAACCTTTTCAGAGTTCATTTGAAATGCTTTTCAATTCGAGGGTCTTATAGCTCAAAATAACCAGTAAATGCATGAAAAATAACAAATGAAGTCAGAAAGGGTTGAAAATTGATGATGCATCTTTGAATGGTGCATTTTGAGCACAGAAAAACTATGGAGTTCAAATAAGTTCAAAAAATGAAATCCCTTTGTAGCGGACGAGTTTCTGTATGAAACCCTGATACTTCGAAAGAGATTGTCCGTTTTGTACAGGAAGTACATCCAGTTTTTGCCGTAACTATCTCTACATTCTT
>NW_025228242.1:0-1713 GCF_018294505.1 Triticum aestivum | reverse complement strand
GATGCGGCTTTGAATGGTGCATTTTGATCACAGAAAAACTATGGAGTTCAAATAAGTTCAAAAAAATGAAATCCCTTTGTTACAGACAAGTTTCCGTATGAAACCCTGAAACTTCGAAAGAGATTGTCTGTTTTGTACACGAAGTGCATCCAGTTTTTGCCGTACCCCTCTCTACTTTCTTGCACATGCTATGTGGGTCAAATGATGATATCATGCCAACTTTCAACCTTTTCAGAGTTCATTTGAAATGCTTTTCAATTTGAGGGTCTTATAGCTCAAAATAACCATTAAATGCATGAAAAATAACAAATGAAGTCAGAAAGGGTTGAAAATTTATGATGTGGCTTTGAATGGTGCATTTTGAGCACAGAAAAACTATGGAGTTCAAATAAGTTCAAAAAAATGGAACCCCTTTGTAACAGACGAGTTTTCGTATGAAACCCTGATACTTCGAAAGGGATTGTCGGTTTTGTACACGAAGTGCATCCAGTTTTTGCCGTAACCCTCTCTACATTCTTGCACATGCTATGTGGGTCAACTGATGATACCATGGCAACTTTCAACCTTTCAGAGTTCATTTGAAATGCTTTCCAATTTCAGGGTCTTATAGCTCAAAATAATCAGTAAATGCATGAAAACTAACAAATGAAGTCAGAAAGGGTTGAAAATTGATGATGTGGCTTTGAATGGTGCATTTTGAGCACAGAAAAACTATGGAGTTCAAATAAGTACCAAAAAATTGAAATCCCTTTGTAACAGACAAGTTTCCGTATGAAACCCTGATACTTCGAAAGAGATGATCCGTTTTGTACACGATGTGCATCCAATTTTTTTCGTAAGCCTCTCTAGTTTCTTGCACATGATATGTGGGTGAAATGATGATACCATGCCAACTTTCAACCTTTTCAGAGTTCATTTGAAATGCTTTTCAATTTGAGGGTCTTATAGCTCAAAATAACCAGTAAATGCATGAAAAATAACAAATGAAGTCAGAAAGGGTTGAAAATTGATGATGCGTCTTTGAATGGTGCATTTTGAGCACAGAAAAACTATGGAGTTCAAATAAGTTCAAAAAATGAAATCCCTTTGTAGCGGACGAGTTTCTGTATGAAACCCTGATACTTCGAAAGAGATTGTCCGTTTTGTACAGGAAGGACATCCAGTTTTTGCCGTAACTATCCCTACATTCTTGCACATTCTATGTGGGTCAAATGATGATACCATGCCAACTTTCAACCTTTTCAGAGTTCATTTGAAATGCTTTTCAATTTCAGGGTCTTATAGCTCAAAATAATCAGTAAATGCATGAAAATAACAAATGAAGTCGGAAAGGGTTGAAAATTGATGATGTGGCTTTGAATGGTGCATTTTGAGCACAGAAAAACTATGGACTTCAAATAAGTTCAAAAAAATGAAATCCCTTTGGTACAGACAAGTTTCCATATGAAACCCTGATACTTCGAAAGAGATTGTCCGTTTTGTACACGAAGTGCATCCAGTTTTTGCCGTAACCCTCTCTACTTTATTGCACATGCTATGTGGGTCAAATGATGATACCATGCCAACTTGCAACCTTTTTAGAGTTCATTTGAAATGCTTTTCAATTTCAGGGTCTTATAGCTCAAAATAATCAGTAAATGCATGAAAAATAACAAATGAAGTCAGAAAGGGTTGAAAATTAATGATGCGGCTTTGAATGGTGCATTTTGATCA
>NW_025228241.1:90785-95424 GCF_018294505.1 Triticum aestivum | reverse complement strand
GTTCATTTGAAATGCTTTTCAATTTCAAGGTCTTATAGCTCAAAATAATAAGTAAATGCATGAAAAATAACAAATGAAGTCAGAAAGGGTTGACAATTGATGATGTGGCTTTGAATGTTGCATTTTGAACACACAAAAAGTCTGGAGTTCAAATAAGTTCAAAAATTGAAATCCCTTTGTAACAGATGAGTTTCCGTATGAAACCCTGATACTTCGAAACAGATTGTCCATTTTGTACACGAAGTGCATCGAATTTTTGCCGTAACCCTCTCTACTTTCTTGCACATTCTATGTGGGTGAAATGATGATACCATGCAACCTTTCAACCTTTTAAGAGTTCATTTGAAATGCTTTTCAATTTCAGGGTCTTATAGCTCAAAATAATCAGTAAATGGATGAAAAATAACAAATGAACTCAGAAAGGGTTAAAAATTGATGATGTGGCTTTGAATGGTGCATTTTGAACACACAAAAAGTCAGGAGTTCAAATAAGTTTAAAAAAATGAAATCCCTTTGTAACAGACGAGTTTCCGTATGAAACCCTGATACTTCGAAAGAGATTGTCCATTTTGTACACGAAGTGCATCCAATTTTTGCCGTAACCCTCTCAACTTCCTTGCATATGCTATGTGGATGAAATGATGATACCATGCCAACTTTCAACCTTTTCAGAGTTCATTTGAAATGCTTTTCAATTTCAGGGTCTTATAGCTCAAAATAATCAGTAAATGCATGAAAAATAACAAATGAAGTCAGAATGGGTTGAAAATTGATGATGTGGCTTTGAATGGTGCATTTTGAACACACAAAAAGTCAGGAGTTCAAATAAGTTCAAAAAATGAAATCCCTTTGTAACAGACGAGTTTCCGTATCAAACCCTGATACTTCGAAAGAGACTGTCCGTTCTGTACACGAAGTGCATCCAATTTTTGCCGTAACCCTCTCTACTTTCTTGCACATGCTATGTGGGTGAAATGATGATACCATGCAACCTTTCAACCTTTTCAGAGTTCATTTGAAATGCTTTTCAATTTCATGGTCTTATAGCTAAAAATAATCAGTAAATGCATGAAAAATAATAAATGAACTCAGAAAGGGTTAACAATTGATGATGTGGCTTTGAATGGTGCATTTTGAACACACAAAAAGTCAGGAGTTCAAATAAGTTTAAAAAAATGAAATCCCTTTGTAACAGACGAGTTTCCGTATGAAACCCTGATACTTCGAAAGAGATTGTCCATTTTGTACACGAAGTGCATCCAATTTTTGCCGTAACCCTCTCAACTTCCTTGCATATGCTATGTGGATGAAATGATGATACCATGCCAACTTTCAACCTTTTCAGAGTTCATTTGAAATGCTTTTCAATTTCAGGGTCTTATAGCTCAAAATAATCAGTAAATGCATGAAAAATAACAAATGAAGTCAGAAAGGGTTGAAAATTGATGATGTGGCTTTGAATGGTGCATTTTGAACACAGAAAAAGTCTGGGGTTCAAATAAGTTCAAAAAATGAAATCCCTTTGTAACAGACGAGTTTCCGTATGTAACCCTGATACTTCGAAAGAAACTGTCCGCTTTGTACACGAAGTGCATCCAATTTTTGCCGTAACCCTCTCTACTTTCTTGCACATTCTATGTGGGTAAAATGATGACACCATGCAACCTTTCAACCTTTTCAGAGTTCATTTGAAATGCTTTTCAATTTCAGGGTCTTATAGCTCAAAATAAGCAGTAAATGCATGAAAAATAACAAATGAACTCAGAAAGGGTTAAAAATTGATGATGTGGCTTTGAATGGTGCATTTTGAACACACAAAAAGTCAGGAGTTCAAATAAGTTTAAAAAAATGAAATCCCTTTGTAACAGACGAGTTTCCGTATGTAACCCTGATACTTCGAAAGAGATTGTCCATTTGGTACACGAAGTGCATCCAATTTTTGCCGTAACCCTCTCAACTTTCTTGCATATGCTATGTGGATGAAATGATGATACCATGCCAACTTTCAACCTTTTTCAGAGTTCATTTGAAATACTTTTCAATTTCAGGGTCTTATAGCTCAAAATAATAAGTAAATGCATGAAAAATAACAAATGAAGTCAGAAAGGGTTGAGAATTGATGATGTGGCTTTGAATAGTGCATTTTGAACACACAAAAAGTCTGGAGTTCAAATAAGTTCAAAAATTGAAATCCCTTTGTAACAGATGAGTTTCCGTATGAAACCCTGATACTTCGAAAGAGATTGTCCATTTTGTACACGAAGTGCATCTAATTTTTGTCGTAACCCTCCCTACTTTCTTGCACATGCTATGTGGATGAAATGATGATAGCATGCCAACTTTCAACCTTTTTAGAGATCATTTGAAATGCTTTTCAATTTCAGGGTCTTATAGCTCAAAATAATAAGTAAATGCATGAAAAATAACAAATGAAGTCAGAAAGGGTTGAAAATTGATGATGTGGCTTTGAATGGTGCATTTTGAACATAGAAAAAGTCTGGAGTTCAAATAAGTTCAAAAAATGAAATCCCTTTGTAACCGACGAGTTTCCGTATGAAAACCTGATACTTCGAAAGAGACTGTCCGTTTTGTACACGAAGTGCATCCAATTTTTGCCGTAACCCTCTCTACTTTCTTGCACATGCTATGTGGGTGAAATGATGATACCATGCAACCTTTCAACCTTTTCAGAGTTCATTTGAAATGCTTTTCAATTTCAGGGTCTTATAGCTCAAAATAAGTAGTGAATGCATGAAAAATAACAAATGAAGTCAGAAAGGGTTAAAAATTGATGATGTGGCTTTGAATGGTGCATTTTGAACACACAAAAAGTCAGGAGTTCAAATAAGTTTAAAAAAATGAAATCCCTTTGTAACAGACGAGTTTCCGTATGTAACCCTGATACTTCGAAAGAGATTGTCCATTTTGTACACGAAGTGCATCCAATTTTTTCCGTAACCCTCTCAACTTTCTTGCATATGCTATGTGGATGAAATGATGATACCATGCCAACTTTCAACCTTTTCAGAGTTCATTTGAAATGCTTTTCAATTTCAAGGTCTTATAGCTCAAAATAATAAGTAAATGCATGAAAAATAACAAATGAAGTCAGAAAGGGTTGACAATTGATGATGTGGCTTTGAATGTTGCATTTTGAACACACAAAAAGTCTGGAGTTCAAATAAGTTCAAAAATTGAAATCCCTTTGTAACAGATGAGTTTCCGTATGAAACCCTGATACTTCGAAAGAGATTGTCCATTTTGTACACGAAGTGCATCGAATTTTTGCCGTAACCCTCTCTACTTTCTTGCACATTCTATGTGGGTGAAATGATGATACCATGCATCCTTTCAACCTTTTAAGAGTTCATTTGAAATGCTTTTCAATTTCAGGGTCTTATAGCTCAAAATAATCAGTAAATGCATGAAAAATAACAAATGAACTCAGAAAGGGTTAAAAATTGATGATGTGGCTTTGAATGGTGCATTTTGAACACACAAAAAGTCAGGAGTTCAAATAAGTTTAAAAAAATGAAATCCCTTTGTAACAGACGAGTTTCCGTATGAAACCCTGATACTTCGAAAGAGATTGTCCATTTTGTACACGAAGTGCATCCAATTTTTGCCGTAACCCTCTCAACTTCCTTGCATATGCTATGTGGATGAAATGATGATACCATGCCAACTTTCAACCTTTTCAGAGTTCATTTGAAATGCTTTTCAATTTCAGGGTCTTATAGCTCAAAATAATCAGTAAATGCATGAAAAATAACAAATGAAGTCAGAATGGGTTGAAAATTTATGATGTGGCTTTGAATGGTGCATTTTGAACACACAAAAAGTCAGGAGTTCAAATAAGTTCAAAAAATGAAATCCCTTTGTAACAGACGAGTTTCCGTATCAAACCCTGATACTTCGAAAGAGACTGTCCGTTCTGTACACGAAGTGCATCCAATTTTTGCCGTAACCCTCTCTACTTTCTTGCACATGCTATGTGGGTGAAATGATGATACCATGCAACCTTTCAACCTTTTCAGAGTTCATTTGAAATGCTTTTCAATTTCATGGTCTTATAGCTAAAAATAATCAGTAAATGCATGAAAAATAATAAATGAACTCAGAAAGGGTTAACAATTGATGATGTGGCTTTGAATGGTGCATTTTGAACACACAAAAAGTCAGGAGTTCAAATAAGTTTAAAAAAATGAAATCCCTTTGTAACAGACGAGTTTCCGTATGAAACCTTGATACTTCGAAAGAGATAGTCCATTTTGTACACGAAGTGCATCCAATTTTTGCCGTAACACTCTCAACTTCCTTGCATATGCTATGTGGATGAAATGATGATACCATGCCAACTTTCAACCTTTTCAGAGTTCATTTGAAATGCTTTTCAATTTCAGGGTCTTATAGCTCAAAATAATCAGTAAATGCATGAAAAATAACAAATGAAGTCAGAAAGGGTTGAAAATTGATGATGTGGTTTTGAATGGTGCATTTTGAACACACAAAAAGTCAGGAGTTCAAATAAGTTTAAAAAAATGAAATCCCTTTGTAACAGACGAGTTTCCGTATGTAACCCTGATACTTCGAAAGAGATTGTCCATTTTGTACACGAAGTGCATCCAATTTTTGCCGT
>NW_025228241.1:72591-87214 GCF_018294505.1 Triticum aestivum | reverse complement strand
TGTACACGAAGTGCATCCAATTTTTGCCGTAACCCTCTCTACTTTCTTGCACATTCTATGTGGGTGAAATGATGACACCATGCAACCTTTCAACCTTTTCAGAGTTCATTTGAAATGCTTTTCAATTTCAGGGTCTTATAGCTCAAAATAAGCAGTAAATGCATGAAAAATAACAAATGAAGTCAGAAAGGGTTAAAAATTGATGATGTGGCTTTGAATGGTGCATTTTGAACACACAAAAAGTCAGGAGTTTAAATAAGTTTGAAAAAATGAAATCCCTTTGTAAGAGACGAGTTTCCGTATGTAACCCTGATACTTCGAAAGAGATTGTCCATTTGGTACACGAAGTGCATCCAATTTTTGCCGTAACCCTCTCAACTTTCTTGCATATGCTATGTGGATGAAATGATGATACCATGCCAACTTTCAACCTTTTTCAGAGTTCATTTGAAATACTTTTCAATTTCAGGGTCTTATAGCTCAAAATAATAAGTAAATGCACGAAAAATAACAAATGAAGTCAGAAAGGGTTGAAAATTGATGATGTGGCTTTGAATAGTGCATTTTGAACACACAAAAAGTCTGGAGTTCAAATAAGTTCAAAAATTGAAATCCCTTTGTAACAGATGAGTTTCCGTATGAAACCCTGATACTTCGAAAGAGATTGTCCATTTTGTACACGAAGTGCATCTAATTTTTGTTGTAACCCTCCCTACTTTCTTGCACATGCTATGTGGATGAAATGATGATAGCATGCCAACTTTCAACCTTTTTAGAGATCATTTGAAATGCTTTTCAATTTCAGGGTCTTATAGCTCAAAATAATAAGTAAATGCATGAAAAATAACAAATGAAGTCAGAAAGGGTTGAAAATTGATGATGTGGCTTTGAATGGTGCATTTTGAACATAGAAAAAGTCTGGAGTTCAAATAAGTTCAAAAAATGAAATCCCTTTGTAACCGACGAGTTTCCGTATGAAAACCTGATACTTCGAAAGAGACTGTCCGTTTTGTACACGAAGTGCATCCAATTTTTGCCGTAACCCTCTCTACTTTCTTGCACATGCTATGTGGGTGAAATGATGATACCATGCAACCTTTCAACCTTTTCAGAGTTCATTTGAAATGCTTTTCAATTTCAGGGTCTTATAGCTCAAAATAAGCAGTGAATGCATGAAAAATAACAAATGAAGTCAGAAAGGGTTAAAAATTGATGATGTGGCTTTGAATGGTGCATTTTGAACACACAAAAAGTCAGGAGTTCAAATAAGTTTAAAAAAATGAAATCCCTTTGTAACAGACGAGTTTCCGTATGTAACCCTGATACTTCGAAAGAGATTGTCCATTTTGTACACGAAGTGCATCCAATTTTTGCCGTAACCCTCTCAACTTTCTTGCATATGCTATGTGGATGAAATGATGATACCATGCCAACTTTCAACCTTTTCAGAGTTTATTTGAAATGCTTTTCAATTTCAAGGTCTTATAGCTCAAAATAATAAGTAAATGCATGAAAAATAACAAATGAAGTCAGAAAGGGTTGACAATTGATGATGTGGCTTTGAATGTTGCATTTTGAACACACAAAAAGTCTGGAGTTCAAATAAGTTCAAAAATTGAAATCCCTTTGTAACAGATGAGTTTCCGTATGAAACCCTGATACTTCGAAAGAGATTGTCCATTTTGTACACGAAGTGCATCGAATTTTTGCCGTAACCCTCTCTACTTTCTTGCACATTCTATGTGGGTGAAATGATGATACCATGCATCCTTTCAACCTTTTAAGAGTTCATTTGAAATGCTTTTCAATTTCAGGGTCTTATAGCTCAAAATAATCAGTAAATGCATGAAAAATAACAAATGAACTCAGAAAGGGTTAAAAATTGATGATGTGGCTTTGAATGGTGCATTTTGAACACACAAAAAGTCAGGAGTTCAAATAAGTTTAAAAAAATGAAATCCCTTTGTAACAGACGAGTTTCCGTATGAAACCCTGATACTTCGAAAGAGATTGTCCATTTTGTACACGAAGTGCATCCAATTTTTGCCGTAACCCTCTCAACTTCCTTGCATATGCTATGTGGATGAAATGATGATACCATGCCAACTTTCAACCTTTTCAGAGTTCATTTGAAATGCTTTTCAATTTCAGGGTCTTATAGCTCAAAATAATCAGTAAATGCATGAAAAATAACAAATGAAGTCAGAAAGGGTTGAAAATTTATGATGTGGCTTTGAATGGTGCATTTTGAACACAGAAAAAGTCTGGGGTTCAAATAAGTTCAAAAAATGAAATCCCTTTGTAACAGACGAGTTTCCGTATGTAACCCTGATACTTCGAAAGAAACTGTCCGCTTTGTACACGAAGTGCATCCAATTTTTGCCGTAACCCTCTCTACTTTCTTGCACATTCTATGTGGGTGAAATGATGACACCATGCAACCTTTCAACCTTTTCAGAGTTCATTTGAAATGCTTTTCAATTTCAGGGTCTTATAGCTCAAAATAAGCAGTAAATGCATGAAAAATAACAAATGAAGTCAGAAAGGGTTAAAAATTGATGATGTGGCTTTGAATGGTGCATTTTGAACACACAAAAAGTCAGGAGTTTAAATAAGTTTGAAAAAATGAAATCCCTTTGTAAGAGACGAGTTTCCGTATGTAACCCTGATACTTCGAAAGAGATTGTCCATTTGGTACACGAAGTGCATCCAATTTTTGCCGTAACCCTCTCAACTTTCTTGCATATGCTATGTGGATGAAATGATGATACCATGCCAACTTTCAACCTTTTTCAGAGTTCATTTGAAATACTTTTCAATTTCAGGGTCTTATAGCTCAAAATAATAAGTAAATGCATGAAAAATAACAAATGAAGTCAGAAAGGGTTGAGAATTGATGATGTGGCTTTGAATAGTGCATTTTGAACACACAAAAAGTCTGGAGTTCAAATAAGTTCAAAAATTGAAATCCCTTTGTAACAGATGAGTTTCCGTATGAAACCCTGATACTTCGAAAGAGATTGTCCATTTTGTACACGAAGTGCATCTAATTTTTGTCGTAACCCTCCCTACTTTCTTGCACATGCTATGTGGATGAAATGATGATAGCATGCCAACTTTCAACCTTTTTAGAGATCATTTGAAATGCTTTTCAATTTCAGGGTCTTATAGCTCAAAATAATAAGTAAATGCATGAAAAATAACAAATGAAGTCAGAAAGGGTTGAAAATTGATGATGTGGCTTTGAATGGTGCATTTTGAACATAGAAAAAGTCTGGAGTTCAAATAAGTTCAAAAAATGAAATCCCTTTGTAACCGACGAGTTTCCGTATGAAAACCTGATACTTCGAAAGAGACTGTCCGTTTTGTACACGAAGTGCATCCAATTTTTGCCGTAACCCTCTCTACTTTCTTGCACATGCTATGTGGGTGAAATGATGATACCATGCAACCTTTCAACCTTTTCAGAGTTCATTTGAAATGCTTTTCAATTTCAGGGTCTTATAGCTCAAAATAAGCAGTGAATGCATGAAAAATAACAAATGAAGTCAGAAAGGGTTAAAAATTGATGATGTGGCTTTGAATGGTGCATTTTGAACACACAAAAAGTCAGGAGTTCAAATAAGTTTAAAAAAATGAAATCCCTTTGTAACAGACGAGTTTCCGTATGTAACCCTGATACTTCGAAAGAGATTGTCCATTTTGTACACGAAGTGCATCCAATTTTTGCCGTAACCCTCTCAACTTTCTTGCATATGCTATGTGGATGAAATGATGATACCATGCCAACTTTCAACCTTTTCAGAGTTCATTTGAAATGCTTTTCAATTTCAAGGTCTTATAGCTCAAAATAATCAGTAAATGCATGAAAAATAGCAAATGAAGTCAGAAAGGGTTGAAAATTGATGATGTGGCTTTGAATGGTGCATTTTGAACACAGAAAAAGTCTGGGGTTCAAATAAGTTCAAAAAATGAAATCCCTTTGTAACAGACGAGTTTCCGTATGAAACCCTGATACTTCGAAAGAGACTGTCCGTTTTGTACACGAAGTGCATCCAATTTTTGCCGTAACCCTCTCTACTTTCTCGCACATGCTATGTGGGTGAAATGATGATACCATGCAACCTTTCAACCTTTTCAGAGTTCATTTGAAATGCTTTTCAATTTCAGGGTCTTATAGCTCAAAATAATCAGTAAATGCATGAAAAATAACAAATGAACTCAGAAAGGGTTAAAAATTGATGATGTGGCTTTAAATGGTGCATTTTGAACACACAAAAAGTCAGGAGTTCAAATAAGTTTAAAAAAATGAAATCCCTTTGTAACAGACGAGTTTCCGTATGAAACCCTGATACTTCGAAAGAGATTGTCCATTTTGTACACGAAGTGCATCCAATTTTTGCCGTAACCCTCTCAACTTCCTTGCATATGCTATGTGGATGAAATGATGATACCATGCCAACTTTCAACCTTTTCAGAGTTCATTTGAAATGCTTTTCAATTTCAGGGTCTTATAGCTCAAAATAATCAGTAAATGCATGAAAAATAACAAATGAAGTCAGAAAGGGTTGAAAATTGATGATGTGGCTTTGAATGGTGCATTTTGAACACAGAAAAAGTCTGGGGTTCAAATAAGTTCAAAAAGTGAAATCCCTTTGTAACAGACGAGTTTCCGTATCAAACCCTGATACTTCGAAAGAGACTGTCCGTTCTGTACACGAAGTGCATCCAATTTTTGCCGTAACCCTCTCTACTTTCTTGCACATTCTATGTGGGTGAAATGATGACACCATGCAACCTTTCAACCTTTTCAGAGTTCATTTGAAATGCTTTTCAATTTCAGGGTCTTATAGCTCAAAATAAGCAGTAAATGCATGAAAAATAACAAATGAAGTCAGAAAGGGTTAAAAATTGATGATGTGGCTTTGAATGGTGCATTTTGAACACACAAAAAGTCAGGAGTTTAAATAAGTTTGAAAAAATGAAATCCCTTTGTAAGAGACGAGTTTCCGTATGTAACCCTGATACTTCGAAAGAGATTGTCCATTTGGTACACGAAGTGCATCCAATTTTTGCCGTAACCCTCTCAACTTTCTTGCATATGCTATGTGGATGAAATGATGATACCATGCCAACTTTCAACCTTTTTCAGAGTTCATTTGAAATACTTTTCAATTTCAGGGTCTTATAGCTCAAAATAATAAGTAAATGCACGAAAAATAACAAATGAAGTCAGAAAGGGTTGAAAATTGATGATGTGGCTTTGAATAGTGCATTTTGAACACACAAAAAGTCTGGAGTTCAAATAAGTTCAAAAATTGAAATCCCTTTGTAACAGATGAGTTTCCGTATGAAACCCTGATACTTCGAAAGAGATTGTCCATTTTGTACACGAAGTGCATCTAATTTTTGTTGTAACCCTCCCTACTTTCTTGCACATGCTATGTGGATGAAATGATGATAGCATGCCAACTTTCAACCTTTTTAGAGATCATTTGAAATGCTTTTCAATTTCAGGGTCTTATAGCTCAAAATAATAAGTAAATGCATGAAAAATAACAAATGAAGTCAGAAAGGGTTGAAAATTGATGATGTGGCTTTGAATGGTGCATTTTGAACATAGAAAAAGTCTGGAGTTCAAATAAGTTCAAAAAATGAAATCCCTTTGTAACCGACGAGTTTCCGTATGAAAACCTGATACTTCGAAAGAGACTGTCCGTTTTGTACACGAAGTGCATCCAATTTTTGCCGTAACCCTCTCTACTTTCTTGCACATGCTATGTGGGTGAAATGATGATACCATGCAACCTTTCAACCTTTTCAGAGTTCATTTGAAATGCTTTTCAATTTCAGGGTCTTATAGCTCAAAATAAGCAGTGAATGCATGAAAAATAACAAATGAAGTCAGAAAGGGTTAAAAATTGATGATGTGGCTTTGAATGGTGCATTTTGAACACACAAAAAGTCAGGAGTTCAAATAAGTTTAAAAAAATGAAATCCCTTTGTAACAGACGAGTTTCCGTATGTAACCCTGATACTTCGAAAGAGATTGTCCATTTTGTACACGAAGTGCATCCAATTTTTGCCGTAACCCTCTCAACTTTCTTGCATATGCTATGTGGATGAAATGATGATACCATGCCAACTTTCAACCTTTTCAGAGTTCATTTGAAATGCTTTTCAATTTCAAGGTCTTATAGCTCAAAATAATAAGTAAATGCATGAAAAATAACAAATGAAGTCAGAAAGGGTTGACAATTGATGATGTGGCTTTGAATGTTGCATTTTGAACACACAAAAAGTCTGGAGTTCAAATAAGTTCAAAAATTGAAATCCCTTTGTAACAGATGAGTTTCCGTATGAAACCCTGATACTTCGAAAGAGATTGTCCATTTTGTACACGAAGTGCATCGAATTTTTGCCGTAACCCTCTCTACTTTCTTGCACATTCTATGTGGGTGAAATGATGATACCATGCAACCTTTCAACCTTTTAAGAGTTCATTTGAAATGCTTTCCAATTTCAGGGTCTTATAGCTCAAAATAATCAGTAAATGCATGAAAAATAACAAATGAACTCAGAAAGGGTTAAAAATTGATGATGTGGCTTTGAATGGTGCATTTTGAACACACAAAAAGTCAGGAGTTCAAATAAGTTTAAAAAAATGAAATCCCTTTGTAACAGACGAGTTTCCGTATGAAACCCTGATACTTCGAAAGAGATTGTCCATTTTGTACACGAAGTGCATCCAATTTTTGCCGTAACCCTCTCAACTTCCTTGCATATGCTATGTGGATGAAATGATGATACCATGCCAACTTTCAACCTTTTCAGAGTTCATTTGAAATGCTTTTCAATTTCAGGGTCTTATAGCTCAAAATAATCAGTAAATGCATGAAAAATAACAAATGAAGTCAGAAAGGGTTGAAAATTGATGATGTGGCTTTGAATGGTGCATTTTGAACACAGAAAAAGTCTGGGGTTCAAATAAGTTCAAAAAATGAAATCCCTTTGTAACAGACGAGTTTCCGTATGTAACCCTGATACTTCGAAAGAAACTGTCCGCTTTGTACACGAAGTGCATCCAATTTTTGCCGTAACCCTCTCTACTTTCTTGCACATTCTATGTGGGTGAAATGATGACACCATGCAACCTTTCAACCTTTTCAGAGTTCATTTGAAATGCTTTTCAATTTCAGGGTCTTATAGCTCAAAATAAGTAGTAAATGCATGAAAAATAACAAATGAAGTCAGAAAGGGTTAAAAATTGATGATGTGGCTTTGAATGGTGCATTTTGAACACACAAAAAGTCAGGAGTTTAAATAAGTTTGAAAAAATGAAATCCCTTTGTAAGAGACGAGTTTCCGTATGTAACCCTGATACTTCGAAAGAGATTGTCCATTTGGTACGCGAAGTGCATCCAATTTTTGCCGTAACCCTCTCAACTTTCTTGCATATGCTATGTGGATGAAATGATGATACCATGCCAACTTTCAACCTTTTTCAGAGTTCATTTGAAATACTTTTCAATTTCAGGGTCTTATAGCTCAAAATAATAAGTAAATACACGAAAAATAACAAATGAAGTCAGAAAGGGTTGAAAATTGATGATGTGGCTTTGAATAGTGCATTTTGAACACACAAAAAGTCTGGAGTTCAAATAAGTTCAAAAATTGAAATCCCTTTGTAACAGATGAGTTTCCGTATGAAACCCTGATACTTCGAAAGAGATTGTCCATTTTGTACACGAAGTGCATCTAATTTTTGTTGTAACCCTCCCTACTTTCTTGCACATGCTATGTGGATGAAATGATGATAGCATGCCAACTTTCAACCTTTTTAGAGATCATTTGAAATGCTTTTCAATTTCAGGGTCTTATAGCTCAAAATAATAAGTAAATGCATGAAAAATAACAAATGAAGTCAGAAAGGGTTGAAAATTGATGATGTGGCTTTGAATGGTGCATTTTGAACATAGAAAAAGTCTGGAGTTCAAATAAGTTCAAAAAATGAAATCCCTTTGTAACCGACGAGTTTCCGTATGAAAACCTGATACTTCGAAAGAGACTGTCCGTTTTGTACACGAAGTGCATCCAATTTTTGCCGTAACCCTCTCTACTTTCTTGCACATGCTATGTGGGTGAAATGATGATACCATGCAACCTTTCAACCTTTTCAGAGTTCATTTGAAATGCTTTTCAATTTCAGGGTCTTATAGCTCAAAATAAGCAGTGAATGCATGAAAAATAACAAATGAAGTCAGAAAGGGTTAAAAATTGATGATGTGGCTTTGAATGGTGCATTTTGAACACACAAAAAGTCAGGAGTTCAAATAAGTTTAAAAAAATGAAATCCCTTTGTAACAGACGAGTTTCCGTATGTAACCCTGATACTTCGAAAGAGATTGTCCATTTTGTACACGAAGTGCATCCAATTTTTGCCGTAACCCTCTCAACTTTCTTGCATATGCTATGTGGATGAAATGATGATACCATGCCAACTTTCAACCTTTTCAGAGTTCATTTGAAATGCTTTTCAATTTCAAGGTCTTATAGCTCAAAATAATAAGTAAATGCATGAAAAATAACAAATGAAGTCAGAAAGGGTTGACAATTGATGATGTGGCTTTGAATGTTGCATTTTGAACACACAAAAAGTCTGGAGTTCAAATAAGTTCAAAAATTGAAATCCCTTTGTAACAGATGAGTTTCCGTATGAAACCCTGATACTTCGAAAGAGATTGTCCATTTTGTACACGAAGTGCATCGAATTTTTGCCGTAACCCTCTCTACTTTCTTGCACATTCTATGTGGGTGAAATGATGATACCATGCAACCTTTCAACCTTTTAAGAGTTCATTTGAAATGCTTTCCAATTTCAGGGTCTTATAGCTCAAAATAATCAGTAAATGCATGAAAAATAACAAATGAACTCAGAAAGGGTTAAAAATTGATGATGTGGCTTTGAATGGTGCATTTTGAACACACAAAAAGTCAGGAGTTCAAATAAGTTTAAAAAAATGAAATCCCTTTGTAACAGACGAGTTTCCGTATGAAACCCTGATACTTCGAAAGAGATTGTCCATTTTGTACACGAAGTGCATCCAATTTTTGCCGTAACCCTCTCAACTTCCTTGCATATGCTATGTGGATGAAATGATGATACCATGCCAACTTTCAACCTTTTCAGAGTTCATTTGAAATGCTTTTCAATTTCAGGGTCTTATAGCTCAAAATAATCAGTAAATGCATGAAAAATAACAAATGAAGTCAGAAAGGGTTGAAAATTGATGATGTGGCTTTGAATGGTGCATTTTGAACACAGAAAAAGTCTGGGGTTCAAATAAGTTCAAAAAATGAAATCCCTTTGTAACAGACGAGTTTCCGTATGTAACCCTGATACTTCGAAAGAAACTGTCCGCTTTGTACACGAAGTGCATCCAATTTTTGCCGTAACCCTCTCTACTTTCTTGCACATTCTATGTGGGTGAAATGATGACACCATGCAACCTTTCAACCTTTTCAGAGTTCATTTGAAATGCTTTTCAATTTCAGGGTCTTATAGCTCAAAATAAGCAGTAAATGCATGAAAAATAACAAATGAAGTCAGAAAGGGTTAAAAATTGATGATGTGGCTTTGAATGGTGCATTTTGAACACACAAAAAGTCAGGAGTTTAAATAAGTTTGAAAAAATGAAATCCCTTTGTAAGAGACGAGTTTCCGTATGTAACCCTGATACTTCGAAAGAGATTGTCCATTTGGTACACGAAGTGCATCCAATTTTTGCCGTAACCCTCTCAACTTTCTTGCATATGCTATGTGGATGGAATGATGATACCATGCCAACTTTCAACCTTTTTCAGAGTTCATTTGAAATACTTTTCAATTTCAGGGTCTTATAGCTCAAAATAATAAGTAAATGCATGAAAAATAACAAATGAAGTCAGAAAGGGTTGAAAATTGATGATGTGGCTTTGAATAGTGCATTTTGAACACACAAAAAGTCTGGAGTTCAAATAAGTTCAAAAATTGAAATCCCTTTGTAACAGATGAGTTTCCGTATGAAACCCTGATACTTCGAAAGAGATTGTCCATTTTGTACACGAAGTGCATCTAATTTTTGTCGTAACCCTCCCTACTTTCTTGCACATGCTATGTGGATGAAATGATGATAGCATGCCAACTTTCAACCTTTTTAGAGATCATTTGAAATGCTTTTCAATTTCAGGGTCTTATAGCTCAAAATAATAAGTAAATGCATGAAAAATAACAAATGAAGTCAGAAAGGGTTGAAAATTGATGATGTGGCTTTGAATGGTGCATTTTGAACATAGAAAAAGTCTGGAGTTCAAATAAGTTCAAAAAATGAAATCCCTTTGTAACCGACGAGTTTCCGTATGAAAACCTGATACTTCGAAAGAGACTGTCCGTTTTGTACACGAAGTGCATCCAATTTTTGCCGTAACCCTCTCTACTTTCTTGCACATGCTATGTGGGTGAAATGATGATACCATGCAACCTTTCAACCTTTTCAGAGTTCATTTGAAATGCTTTTCAATTTCAGGGTCTTATAGCTCAAAATAAGCAGTGAATGCATGAAAAATAACAAATGAAGTCAGAAAGGGTTAAAAATTGATGATGTGGCTTTGAATGGTGCATTTTGAACACACAAAAAGTCAGGAGTTCAAATAAGTTTAAAAAAATGAAATCCCTTTGTAACAGACGAGTTTCCGTATGTAACCCTGATACTTCGAAAGAGATTGTCCATTTTCTACACGAAGTGCATCCAATTTTTGCCGTAACCCTCTCAACTTTCTTGCATATGCTATGTGGATGAAAAGATGATACCATGCCAACTTTCAACCTTTTCAGAGTTCATTTGAAATGCTTTTCAATTTCAAGGTCTTATAGCTCAAAATAATAAGTAAATGCATGAAAAATAACAAATGAAGTCAGAAAGGGTTGACAATTGATGATGTGGCTTTGAATGTTGCATTTTGAACACACAAAAAGTCTGGAGTTCAAATAAGTTCAAAAATTGAAATCCCTTTGTAACAGATGAGTTTCCGTATGAAACCCTGATACTTCGAAAGAGATTGTCCATTTTGTACACGAAGTGCATCGAATTTTTGCCGTAACCCTCTCTACTTTCTTGCACATTCTATGTGGGTGAAATGATGATACCATGCAACCTTTCAACCTTTTAAGAGTTCATTTGAAATGCTTTCCAATTTCAGGGTCTTATAGCTCAAAATAATCAGTAAATGCATGAAAAATAACAAATGAACTCAGAAAGGGTTAAAAATTGATGATGTGGCTTTGAATGGTGCATTTTGAACACACAAAAAGTCAGGAGTTCAAATAAGTTTAAAAAAATGAAATCCCTTTGTAACAGACGAGTTTCCGTATGAAACCCTGATACTTCGAAAGAGATTGTCCATTTTGTACACGAAGTGCATCCAATTTTTGCCGTAACCCTCTCAACTTCCTTGCATATGCTATGTGGATGAAATGATGATACCATGCCAACTTTCAACCTTTTCAGAGTTCATTTGAAATGCTTTTCAATTTCAGGGTCTTATAGCTCAAAATAATCAGTAAATGCATGAAAAATAACAAATGAAGTCAGAAAGGGTTGAAAATTGATGATGTGGCTTTGAATGGTGCATTTTGAACACAGAAAAAGTCTGGGGTTCAAATAAGTTCAAAAAATGAAATCCCTTTGTAACAGACGAGTTTCCGTATGTAACCCTGATACTTCGAAAGAAACTGTCCGCTTTGTACACGAAGTGCATCCAATTTTTGCCGTAACCCTCTCTACTTTCTTGCACATTCTATGTGGGTGAAATGATGACACCATGCAACCTTTCAACCTTTTCAGAGTTCATTTGAAATGCTTTTCAATTTCAGGGTCTTATAGCTCAAAATAAGCAGTAAATGCATGAAAAATAACAAATGAAGTCAGAAAGGGTTAAAAATTGATGATGTGGCTTTGAATGGTGCATTTTGAACACACAAAAAGTCAGGAGTTTAAATAAGTTTGAAAAAATGAAATCCCTTTGTAAGAGACGAGTTTCCGTATGTAACCCTGATACTTCGAAAGAGATTGTCCATTTGGTACACGAAGTGCATCCAATTTTTGCCGTAACCCTCTCAACTTTCTTGCATATGCTATGTGGATGGAATGATGATACCATGCCAACTTTCAACCTTTTTCAGAGTTCATTTGAAATACTTTTCAATTTCAGGGTCTTATAGCTCAAAATAATAAGTAAATGCATGAAAAATAACAAATGAAGTCAGAAAGGGTTGAAAATTGATGATGTGGCTTTGAATAGTGCATTTTGAACACACAAAAAGTCTGGAGTTCAAATAAGTTCAAAAATTGAAATCCCTTTGTAACAGATGAGTTTCCGTATGAAACCCTGATACTTCGAAAGAGATTGTCCATTTTGTACACGAAGTGCATCTAATTTTTGTCGTAACCCTCCCTACTTTCTTGCACATGCTATGTGGATGAAATGATGATAGCATGCCAACTTTCAACCTTTTTAGAGATCATTTGAAATGCTTTTCAATTTCAGGGTCTTATAGCTCAAAATAATAAGTAAATGCATGAAAAATAACAAATGAAGTCAGAAAGGGTTGAAAATTGATGATGTGGCTTTGAATGGTGCATTTTGAACATAGAAAAAGTCTGGAGTTCAAATAAGTTCAAAAAATGAAATCCCTTTGTAACCGACGAGTTTCCGTATGAAAACCTGATACTTCGAAAGAGACTGTCCGTTTTGTACACGAAGTGCATCCAATTTTTGCCGTAACCCTCTCTACTTTCTTGCACATGCTATGTGGGTGAAATGATGATACCATGCAACCTTTCAACCTTTTCAGAGTTCATTTGAAATGCTTTTCAATTTCAGGGTCTTATAGCTCAAAATAAGCAGTGAATGCATGAAAAATAACAAATGAAGTCAGAAAGGGTTAAAAATTGATGATGTGGCTTTGAATGGTGCATTTTGAACAAGCAAAAAGTCAGGAGTTCAAATAAGTTTAAAAAAATGAAATCCCTTTGTAACAGACGAGTTTCCGTATGAAACCCTGATACTTCGAAAGAGATTGTCCATTTTGTACACGAAGTGCATCCAATTTTTGCCGTAACCCTCTCAACTTCCTTGCATATGCTATGTGGATGAAATGATGATACCATGCCAACTTTCAACCTTTTCAGAGTTCATTTGAAATGCTTTTCAATTTCAGGGTCTTATAGCTCAAAATAATCAGTAAATGCATGAAAAATAACAAATGAAGTCAGAAAGGGTTGAAAATTGATGATGTGGCTTTGAATGGTGCATTTTGAACACAGAAAAAGTCTGGGGTTCAAATAAGTTCAAAAAATGAAATCCCTTTGTAACAGACGAGTTTCCGTATGTAACCCTGATACTTCGAAAGAAACTGTCCGCTTTGTACACGAAGTGCATCCAATTTTTGCCGTAACCCTCTCTACTTTCTTGCACATTCTATGTGGGTGAAATGATGATACCATGCCAACTTTCAACCTTTTCAGAGTTCATTTGAAATGCTTTTCAATTTCAGGGTCTTATAGCTCAAAATAATCAGTAAATGCATGAAAAATAACAAATGAAGTCAGAAAGGGTTAAAAATTGATGATGTGGCTTTGAATGGTGCATTTTGAACACACAAAAAGTCTGGGGTTTAAATAAGTTTGAAAAAATGAAATCCCTTTGTAAGAGACGAGTTTCCGTATGTAACCCTGATACTTCGAAAGAAACTGTCCGCTTTGTACACGAAGTGCATCCAATTTTTGCCGTAACCCTCTCAACTTTCTTGCATATGCTATTCGGATGGAATGATGATACCATGCCAACTTTCAACCTTTTTCAGAGTTCATTTGAAATACTTTTCAATTTCAGGGTCTTATAGCTCAAAATAATAAGTAAATGCATGAAAAATAACAAATGAAGTCAGAAAGGGTTGAAAATTGATGATGTGGCTTTGAATAGTGCATTTTGAACACACAAAAAGTCTGGAGTTCAAATAAGTTCAAAAATTGAAATCCCTTTGTAACAGATGAGTTTCCGTATGAAACCCTGATACTTCGAAAGAGATTGTCCATTTTGTACACGAAGTGCATCTAATTTTTGTCGTAACCCTCCCTACTTTCTTGCACATGCTATGTGGATGAAATGATGATAGCATGCCAACTTTCAACCTTTTTAGAGATCATTTGAAATGCTTTTCAATTTCAGGGTCTTATAGCTCAAAATAATAAGTAAATGCATGAAAAATAACAAATGAAGTCAGAAAGGGTTGAAAATTGATGATGTGGCTTTGAATGGTGCATTTTGAACATAGAAAAAGTCTGGAGTTCAAATAAGTTCAAAAAATGAAATCCCTTTGTAACCGACGAGTTTCCGTATGAAAACCTGATACTTCGAAAGAGACTGTCCGTTTTGTACACGAAGTGCATCCAATTTTTGCCGTAACCCTCTCTACTTTCTTGCACATGCTATGTGGGTGAAATGATGATACCATGCAACCTTTCAACCTTTTCAGAGTTCATTTGAAATGCTTTTCAATTTCAGGGTCTTATAGCTCAAAATA
>NW_025228241.1:70741-71963 GCF_018294505.1 Triticum aestivum | reverse complement strand
TACTTCGAAAGAGACTGTCCGTTCTGTACACGAAGTGCATCCAATTTTTGCCGTAACCCTCTCTACTTTCTTGCACATGCTATGTGGGTGAAATGATGATACCATGCAACCTTTCAACCTTTTAAAAATTCATTTGAAATGCTTTTCAATTTCTGGGTCTTATAGCTCAAAATAAGCAGTAAATGCATGAAAAATAACAAATGAAGTCAGAAAGGGTTAAAAATTGATGATGTGGCTTTGAATGGTGCATTTTGAACACACAAAAGGTCAGGAGTTCAAATAAGTTTAAAAAAATGAAATCCCTTTGTAACAGACGAGTTTCCGTATGTAACCCTGATACTTCGAAAGAGATTGTCCATTTTGTACACGAAGTGCACCCAATTTTTGCCGTAACCCTCTCAACTTTCTTGCATATGCTATGTGGATGAAATGATGATACCATGCCAACTTTCAACCTTTTCAGAGTTCATTTGAAATGCTTTTCAATTTCAAGGTCTTATAGCTCAAAATAATAAGTAAATGCATGAAAAATAACAAATGAAGTCAGAAAGAGTTGACAATTGATGATGTGGCTTTGAATGTTGCATTTTGAACACACAAAAAGTCTGGAGTTCAAATAAGTTCAAAAATTGAAATCCCTTTGTAACAGATGAGTTTCCGTATGAAACCCTGATACTTCGAAAGAGATTGTCCGTTTTGTACACGAAGTGCATCCAATTTTTGCCGTAACCCTCTCTACTTTCTTGCACATTCTATGTGGGTGATATGATGATACCATGCAACCTTTCAACCTTTTAAGAGTTCATTTGAAATGCTTTTCAATTTCAGGGTCTTATAGCTCAAAATAATCAGTAAATGCATGAAAAATAACAAATGAACTCAGAAAGGGTTAAAAATTGATGATGTGGCTTTGAATGGTGAATTTTGAACACACAAAAAGTCAGGAGTTCAAATAAGTTTAAAAAAATGAAATCCCTTTGTAACAGACGAGTTTCCGTATGAAACCCTGATACTTCGAAAGAGATTGTCCATTTTGTACACGAAGTGCATCCAATTTTTGCCGTAACCCTCTCAACTTCCTTGCATATGCTATGTGGATGAAATGATGATACCATGCCAACTTTCAACCTTTTCAGAGTTCATTTGAAATGCTTTTCAATTTCAGGGTCTTATAGCTCAAAATAATCAGTAAATGCATGAAAAATAACAAATGAAGTCAGAA
>NW_025228241.1:68755-69138 GCF_018294505.1 Triticum aestivum | reverse complement strand
TGTGGGTGAAATGATGATACCATGCAACCTTTCAACCTTTTCAGAGTTCATTTGAAATGCTTTTCAATTTCAGGGTCTTATAGCTCAAAATAAGTAGTAAATGCATGAAAAATAACAAATGAACTCAGAAAGGGTTAAAAATTGATGATGTGGCTTTGAATGGTGCATTTTGAACACACAAAAAGTTAGGAGTTCAAATAAGTTTAAAAAAATGAAATCCCTTTGTAACAGACGAGTTTTCGTATGTAACCCTGATACCTCGAAAGAGATTGTCCATTTTGTACACGAAGTGCATCCAATTTTTGCCGTAACCCTCTCAACTTTCTTGCATATGCTATGTGGATGAAATGATGATACCATGCCAACTTTCAACCTTTTCAGAG
>NW_025228241.1:66276-67430 GCF_018294505.1 Triticum aestivum | reverse complement strand
TCCGTTTTGTACACGAAGTGCATCCAATTTTTCCGTAACCCTCTCAACTTTCTTGCACATGCTATGTGGGTGAAATGATGATACCATGCAACCTTTCAACCTTTTCAGAGTTCATTTGAAATGCTTTTCAATTTCAGGGTCTTATAGCTCAAAATAAGTAGTAAATGCATGAAAAATAACAAATGAACTCAAAAAGGGTTAAAAATTGATGATGTGGCTTTGAATGGTGCATTTTGAACACACAAAAAGTCAGTAGTTCAAATAAGTTTAAAAAATGAAATCCCTTTGTAACAGACGAGTTTCCGTATGAAACCCTTATACTTCGAAAGAGATTGTCCATTTTGTACACGAAGTGCATCCAATTTTTGCCTTAACCCTCTCAACTTCCTTGCATATGCTATGTGGATGAAATGATGATACCATGCCAACTTTCAACCTTTTCAGAGTTCATTTGAAATGCTTTTCAATTTCAGGGTCTTATAGCTCAAAATAATCAGTAAATGCATGAAAAACAACAAATGAAGTCAGAAAGGGTTGAAAATTGATGATGTGGTTTTGAATGGTGCATTTTGAACACACAAAAAGTCAGGAGTTCAAATAAGTTTAAAAAAATGAAATCCCTTTGTAACTGACGAGTTTCCGTATGTAACCCTGATACTTCGAAAGAGATTGTCCATTTTGTACACGAAGTGCATCCAATTTTTGCCGTAACCTTCTCAACTTTCTTGCATATGCTATGTGGATGAAATGATGATACCATGCCAACTTTCAACCTTTTCAGAGTTCATTTGAAATGCTTTTCAATTTCAAGGTCTTATAGCTCAAAATAATAAGTAAATGCATGAAAAATAACAAATGAAGTCAGAAAGGGTTGACAATTGATGATGTGGCTTTGAATGTTGCATTTTGAACACACAAAAAGTCTGGAGTTCAAATAATTTCAAAAATTGAAATCCCTTTGTAACAGATGAGTTTCCGTATGAAACCCTGATACTTCGAAAGAGATTGTCCGTTTTGTACACGAAGTGCATCCAATTTTTGCCGTAACCCTCTCTACTTTCTTGCACATTCTATGTGGGTGAAATGATGATACCATGCAACCTTTCAACCTTTTCAGAGTTCATTTGAAATGCTTTTCAATTTCAGGGTCTTAT
>NW_025228241.1:65807-66238 GCF_018294505.1 Triticum aestivum | reverse complement strand
TTTCCGTATGAAACCCTGATACTTCGAAAGAGATTGTCCGTTTTGTACACGAAGTGCATCCAATTTTTGCCGTAACCCTCTCTACTTTCTTGCACATTCTATGTGGGTGAAATGATGATACAATGCAACCTTTCAACCTTTTCAGAGTTCATTTGAAATGCTTTTCAATTTCAGGGTCTTATAGCTCAAAATAATCAGTAAATGCATGAAAAATAACGAATGAACTCAGAAAGGGTTAAAAATTGATGATGTGGCTTTGAATGGTGCATTTTGAACACACAAAAAGTCAGGAGTTCAAATAAGTTTAAAAAAATGAAATCCCTTTGTAACAGACGAGTTTCCGTATGAAACCCTGATACTTCGAAAGAGATAGTCCATTTTGTACACGAAGTGCATCCAATTTTTGCCGTAACCCTCTCAACTTCCTTGCA
>NW_025228241.1:64761-65432 GCF_018294505.1 Triticum aestivum | reverse complement strand
TTGAAAATTGATGATGTGGCTTTGAATGGTGCATTTTGAACACACAAAAAGTCAGGAGTTCAAATAAGTTCAAAAAATGAAATCCCTTTGTAACAGACGAGTTTCCGTATGAAACCCTGATACTTCGAAAGAGACTGTCCGTTCTGTACACGAAGTGCATCCAATTTTTGCCGTAACCCTCTCTACTTTCTTGCACATGCTATGTGGGTGAAATGATGATACCATGCAACCTTTCAACCTTTTCAGAGTTCATTTGAAATGCTTTTCAATTTCAGGGTCTTATAGCTCAAAATAATCAGTAAATGCATGAAAAATAACAAATGAACTCAGAAAGGGTTAACAATTGATGATGTGGCTTTGAATGGTGCATTTTGAACACACAAAAAGTCAGGAGTTCAAATAAGTTTAAAAAAATGAAATCCCCTTGTAACAGACGAGTTTCCGTATGAAACCCTGATACTTCGAAAGAGATAGTCCATTTTGTACACGAAGTGCATCCAATTTTTGCCGTAACCCTCTCAACTTCCTTGCATATGCTATGTGGATGAAATGATGATACCATGCCAACTTTCAACCTTTTCAGAGTTCATTTGAAATGCTTTTCAATTTCAGGGTCTTATAGCTCAAAATAATCAGTAAATGCATGAAAAATAACAAATGAAGTCAGAAAG
>NW_025228241.1:64259-64751 GCF_018294505.1 Triticum aestivum | reverse complement strand
ATTTGAAATGCTTTTCAATTTCAAGGTCTTATAGCTCAAAATAATAAGTAAATGCATGAAAAATAACAAATGAAGTCAGAAAGGGTTGACAATTGATGATGTGGCTTTGAATGTTGCATTTTGAACACACAAAAAGTCTGGAGTTCAAATAAGTTCAAAAATTGAAATCCCTTTGTAACAGATGAGTTTCCGTATGAAACCCTGATACTTCGAAAGAGACTGTCCGTTCTGTACACGAAGTGCATCCAATTTTTGCCGTAACCCTCTCTACTTTCTTGCACATGCTATGTGGGTGAAATGATGATACCATGCAACCTTTCAACCTTTTCAGAGTTCATTTGAAATGCTTTTCAATTTCATGGTCTTATAGCTCAAAATAATCAGTAAATGCATGAAAAATAACAAATGAACTCAGAAAGGGTTAACAATTGATGATGTGGCTTTGAATGGTGCATTTTGAACACACAAAAAGTCAGGAGTTCAAATAAGTTT
>NW_025228241.1:62939-64249 GCF_018294505.1 Triticum aestivum | reverse complement strand
TTGTAACAGACGAGTTTCCGTATGAAACCCTGATACTTCGAAAGAGATAGTCCATTTTGTACACGAAGTGCATCCAATTTTTGCCGTAACCCTCTCAACTTCCTTGCATATGCTATGTGGATGAAATGATGATACCATGCCAACTTTCAACCTTTTCAGAGTTCATTTGAAATGCTTTTCAATTTCAGGGTCTTATAGCTCAAAATAATCAGTAAATGCATGAAAAATAACAAATGAAGTCAGAAAGTGTTGAAAATTGATGATGTGGTTTTGAATGGTGCATTTTGAACACACAAAAAGTCAGAAGTTCAAATAAGTTCAAAAAATGAAATCCCTTTGTAACAGACGAGTTTCCGTATGAAACCCTGATACTTCGAAAGAGACTGTCCGTTTTGTACACGAAGTGAATCCAATTTTTGTCGTAACCCTCTCTACTTTCTTGCACATGCTATGTGGGTGAAATGATGATACCATGCAACCTTTCAACCTTTTCAGAGTTCATTTGAAATGCTTTTCAATTTCAGGGTCTTATAGCTCAAAATAAGTAGTAAATGCATGAAAAATAACAAATGAACTCAGAAAGGGTTAAAAATTGATGATGTGGCTTTGAATGGTGCATTTTGAACACACAAAAAGTTAGGAGTTCAAATAAGTTTAAAAAAATGAAATCCCTTTGTAACAGACGAGTTTTCGTATGTAACCCTGATACCTCGAAAGAGATTGTCCATTTTGTACACGAAGTGCATCCAATTTTTGCCGTAACCCTCTCAACTTTCTTGCATATGCTATGTGGATGAAATGATGATACCATGCCAACTTTCAACCTTTTCAGAGTTCATTTGAAATGCTTTTCAATTTCAGGGTCTTATAGCTCAAAATAATAAGTAAGTGCATGAAAAATAACAAATGAAGTTAGAAAGGGTTGAAAATTGATTATGTGGCTTTGAATAGTGCATTTTGAACACACAAAAAGTCTGGAGTTCAAATAAGTTCAAAAATTGAAATCCCTTTGTAACAGACGAGTTTCCATGTGAAACCCTGATACTTCAAAAGAGACTGTCCGTTTTGTACACGAAGTGCATCTAGTTTTTGGCGTAACCCTCCCTACTTTCTTGCACATGCTATGTGGGTGAAATGATGATACCATGCAACCTTTCAACCTTTTCAGAGTTCATTTGAACTGCTTTTCAATTTCAGGGTCTTATAGCTCAAAATAAGCTGTAAATGCATGAAAAATAACAAATGAAGTCAGAAAGGGTTAAAAATTGATGATGTGGCTTTGAATGGTGCATTTTGAACACACAAAAAGT
>NW_025228241.1:58725-60043 GCF_018294505.1 Triticum aestivum | reverse complement strand
CCTTTCAACCTTTTAAGAGTTCATTTGAAATGCTTTTCAATTTCAGGGTCTTATAGCTCAAAATAATCAGTAAATGCATGAAAAATAACAAATGAACTCAGAAAGGGTTAAAAATTGATGATGTGGCTTTGAATGGTGCATTTTGAACACACAAAAAGTCAGGAGTTCAAATAAGTTTAAAAAAATGAAATCCCTTTGTAACAGACGAGTTTCCGTATGAAACCCTGATACTTCGAAAGAGATTGTCCGTTTTGTACACGAAGTGCATCCAATTTTTGCCGTAACCCTCTCAACTTCCTTGCATATGCTATGTGGATGAAATGATGATACCATGCCAACTTTCAACCTTTTCAGAGTTCATTTGAAATGCTTTTCAATTTCAGTGTCTTATAGCTCAAAATAATCAGTAAATGCATGGAAAATAACAAATGAAGTCAGAAAGGGTTGAAAATTGATGATGTGGTTTTGAATGATGCATTTTGAACACACAAAAAGTCAGGAGTTCAAATAAGTTCAAAAAATGAAATCCCTTTGTAACAGACGAGTTTCCGTATGAAACCCTGATACTTCGAAAGAGACTGTCCGTTTTGTACACGAAGTGCATCCAATTTTTCCGTAACCCTCTCAACTTTCTTGCACATGCTATGTGGGTGAAATGATGATACCATGCAACCTTTCAACCTTTTCAGAGTTCATTTGAAATGCTTTTCAATTTCAGGGTCTTATAGCTCAAAATAAGTAGTAAATGCATGAAAAATAACAAATGAACTCAGAAAGGGTTAAAAATTGATGATGTGGCTTTGAATGGTGCATTTTGAACACACAAAAAGTCAGTAGTTCAAATAAGTTTAAAAAATGAAATCCCTTTGTAACAGACGAGTTTCCGTATGAAACCCTTATACTTCGAAAGAGATTGTCCATTTTGTACACGAAGTGCATCCAATTTTTGCCTTAACCCTCTCAACTTCCTTGCATATGCTATGTGGATGAAATGATGATACCATGCCAACTTTCAACCATTTCAGAGTTCATTTGAAATGCTTTTCAATTTCAGGGTCTTATAGCTCAAAATAATCAGTAAATGCATGAAAAACAACAAATGAAGTCAGAAAGGGTTGAAAATTGATGATGTGGTTTTGAATGGTGCATTTTGAACACACAAAAAGTCAGGAGTTCAAATAAGTTCAAAAAATGAAATCCCTTTGTAACAGACGAGTTTCCGTATGAAACCTTGATATTTCGAAAGAGACTGTCCGTTTTGTACACGAAGTGCGTCCAATTTTTGCCGTAACCCTCTCTACTTTCTTGCACATGCTAT
>NW_025228241.1:57943-58715 GCF_018294505.1 Triticum aestivum | reverse complement strand
GAAAGAGGTTGTCCATTTTGTACACGAAGTGCATCTAATTTTTGTCGTAACCCTCCCTACTTGCTTTCACATGCTATGTGGATGAAATGATGATACCATGCCAACTTTCAACCTTTTCAGAGTTCATTTGAAATGCTTTTCAATTTCAGGGTCTTGTAGCTCAAAATAATCAGTAAATGCATGAAAAATAATAAATGAAGTCAGAAAGGGTTGAAAATTGATGATGTGGCTTTGAATGGTGCATTTTGAACACAGAAAAAGTCTGGAGTTCAAATAAGTTCAAAAAATGAAATCCCTTTGTAACCGACGAGTTGCCGTATGAAACCCCGATACTTCGAAAGAGACTGTCCGTTTTGTACACGAAGTGCGTCCAATTTTTGCCGTAACCCTCTCTACTTTCTTGCACATGCTATGTGGGTGAAATGATGATACCATGCAACCTTTCAACCTTTTCAGAGTTCATTTGAAATGCTTTTCAATTTCAGGGTCTTATAGCTCAAAATAAGCAGTAAATGCATGAAAAATAACAAATGAAGTCAGAAAGGGTTAAAAATTGATGATGTGGCTTTGAATGGTGCATTTTGAACACACAAAAAGTCAGGAGTTCAAATAAGTTTAAAAAAATGAAATCCCTTTGTAACAGACGAGTTTCCGTATGTAACCCTGATACTTCGAAAGAGATTGTCCATTTTGTACACGCAGTGCATCCAATTTTTGCCGTAACCCTCTCAACTTTCTTGCATATGCTATGTGGATGAAATGATGATACCAT
>NW_025228241.1:56382-57933 GCF_018294505.1 Triticum aestivum | reverse complement strand
CCTTTCAACCTTTTAAGAGTTCATTTGAAATGCTTTTCAATTTCAGGGTCTTATAGCTCAAAATAATCAGTAAATGCATGAAAAATAACAAATGAACTCAGAAAGGGTTAAAAATTGATGATGTGGCTTTGAATGGTGCATTTTGAACACACAAAAAGTCAGGAGTTCAAATAAGTTTAAAAAAATGAAATCCCTTTGTAACAGACGAGTTTCCGTATGAAACCCTGATACTTCGAAAGAGATTGTCCGTTTTGTACACGAAGTGCATCCAATTTTTGCCGTAACCCTCTCAACTTCCTTGCATATGATATGTGGATGAAATGATGATACCATGCCAACTTTCAACCTTTTCAGAGTTCATTTGAAATGCTTTTCAATTTCAGTGTCTTATAGCTCAAAATAATCAGTAAATGCATGGAAAATAACAAATGAAGTCAGAAAGGGTTGAAAATTGATGATGTGGTTTTGAATGGTGCATTTTGAACACACAAAAAGTCAGGAGTTCAAATAAGTTCAAAAAATGAAATCCCTTTGTAACAGACGAGTTTCCGTATGAAACCCTGATACTTCGAAAGAGACTGTTCGTTTTGTACACGAAGTGCATCCAATTTTTCCGTAACCCTCTCAACTTTCTTGCACATGATATGTGGGTGAAATGATGATACCATGCAACCTTTCAACCTTTTCAGAGTTCATTTGAAATGCTTTTCAATTTCAGGGTCTTATAGCTCAAAATAAGTAGTAAATGCATGAAAAATAACAAATGAACTCAGAAAGGGTTAAAAATTGACGATGTGGCTTTGAATGGTGCATTTTGAACACACAAAAAGTCAGGAGTTCAAATAAGTTAAAAAAAATGAAATCCCTTTGTAACAGACGAGTTTCCGTATGTAACCCTGATACCTCGAAAGAGATTGTCTATTTTGTACACGAAGTGCATCCAATTTTTGCCGTAACCCTCTCAACTTTCTTGCATATGCTATGTGGATGAAATGATGATACCATGCCAAATTTCAACCTTTTCAGAGTTCATTTGAAATGCTTTTCAATTTCAGGGTCTTATAGCTCAAAATAATAAGTAAATGCATGAAAAATAACAAATGAAGTTAGAAAGGGTTGAAAATTGATGATGTGGCTTTGAATAGTGCATTTTGAACACACAAAAAGTCTGGAGTTCAAATAAGTTCAAAAATTGAAACCCTTTGTAACAGACGAGTTTCCATGTGAAACCCTGATACTTCAAAAGAGACTGTCCGTTTTGTACACGAAGTGCATCTAGTTTTTGGCGTAACCCTCCCTACTTTCTTGCACATGCTATGTGGATGAAATGATGATACCGTGCGAACTTTCAACCTTTTCAGAGTTCATTTGAAATGCTTTTCAATTTCAGGGTCTTATAGCTCAAAATAATCTGTAAATGCATGAAAAATAACAAATGAGGTCAGAAAGGGTTGACAATTGATGATGTGGCTTTGAATGGTGCATTTTGAACACAGAAAAAGTCTGGAGTTCGAATAAGTTCAAAAAATGAAATCCCTTTGTAACCGACGA
>NW_025228241.1:55238-56372 GCF_018294505.1 Triticum aestivum | reverse complement strand
ATGCTATGTGGATGAAATGATGATACCGTGTGAACTTTCAACCTTTTCAGAGTTCATTTGAAATGCTTTTCAATTTCAGGGTCTTATAGCTCAAAATAATCAGTAAATGCATGAAAAATAACAAATGAAGTCAGAAAGGGTTGACAATTGATGATGTGGCTTTGAATGGTGCATTTTGAACACAGAAAAAGTCTGGAGTTCAAATAAGTTCAAAAAATGAAATCCCTTTGTAACCGACGAGTTTCCGTATGAAACCCTGATACTTCGAAAGAGACTGTCCGCTTTGTACACGAAGTGCATCCAATTTTTGCCGTAACCCTCTCTACTTTCTTGCACATGCTATGTGGGTGAAATGATGATACCATGCAACGTTTCAACCTTTTCAGAGTTCATTTGAAATGCTTTTCAATTTTAGGGTCGTATAGCTCAAAATAAGTAGTAAATGCATGAAAAATAACAAATGAAGTCAGAAAGGGTTAAAAATTGATGATGTGGATTTGAATGGTGCATTTTGTACACACAAAAAGTCAGGAGTTCAAATAAGTTAAAAAAATGAAATCCCTTTGTAACAGACGAGTTTCCGTATGTAACCCTGATACTTCGAAAGAGATTGTCCATTTTGTTACACGAAGTGCATCCAATTTTTGCCGTAACCCTCTCAACTTTCTTGCATATGCTATGTGGATGAAATGATGATACCATGCCAACTTTCAACCATTTTCAGAGTTCATTTGAAATGCTTTTCAATTTCAGGGTCTTATAGCTCAAAATAATAAGTAAATGCATGAAAAATAACAAATGAAGTTAGAAAGGGTTGAAAATTGATGATGTGGCTTTGAATGGTGCATTTTGAACACAGAAAAAGTCTGGAGTTCAAATAAGTTCAAAAAATGAAATCCCTTTGTTACCGACGAGTTTCCGTATGAAACCCTGATACTTCGAAAGAGACTGTCCGTTTTGTACACGAAGTGCATCCAATTTTTACCGTAACCCTCTCTACTTTCTTGCACATGCTATGTGGGTGAAATGATGATAGCATGCCAACTTTCATCCTTTTCAGAGTTCATTTGAAATGCTTTTCAATTTCAGGGTCTTATAGCTCAAAATAAGCAGTAAATACATGAAAAGTAACAA
>NW_025228241.1:48767-50245 GCF_018294505.1 Triticum aestivum | reverse complement strand
GAAATGATGATACCATGCCAACTTTCAACCTTTTCAGAGTTCATTTGAAATGCTTTTCAATTTCAGGGTCTTATAGCTCAAAATAATAAGTAAATACATGAAAAATAACAAATGAAGTCAGAAAGGGTTGAAAATTGATGATGTGGCTTTGAATAGTGCATTTTGAACACACAAAAAGTCTGGAGTTCAAATAAGTTCAAAAATTGAAATCCCTTTGTAACAGATGAGTTTCCGTATGAAACCCTGATACTTCGAAAGAGATTGTCCATTTTGTACACGAAGTGCATCTAATTTTTGTCGTATCCCTCCCTACTTTCTTGCACATGCTATGTGGATGAAATGATGATACCATGCCAACTTTCAACCTTTTCAGAGTTCATTTGAAATGCTTTTCAATTTCAGGGTCTTATAGCTCAAAATAATCAGTAAATGCATGAAAAATAACAAATGAAGTCAGAAAGGGTTGAAAATTGATGATGTGGATTTGAATGGTGTATTTTGAACACAGAAAAAGTCTGGAGTTCAAATAAGTTCAAAAAATGAAATCCCTTTGTAATAGACGAGTTTCCATGTGAAACCCTGATACTTGAAAAGAGACTGTCCGTTTTGTACACGAAGTGCATCTAGTTTTTGTCGTAACCCTCCCTACTTTCTTGCACATGCTATGTGGATGAAATGATGATACCGTGCCAACTTTCAACCTTTTCAGAGTTCATTTGAAATGCTTTTCAATTTCAGGGTCTTATAGCTCAAAATAATAAGTAAATGCATGAAAAATAACAAATGAAGTCAGAAAGGGTTGAAAATTGATGATGTGGCTTTGAATGGTGCATTTTGAACACAGAAAAAGTCAGGAGTTCAAATAAGTTCAAAAAATGAAATCCCTTTGTAACAGACGAGTTTCCGTATGAAACCCTGATACTTCGAAAGAGACTGTCCGTTTTGTACACGAAGTGCATCCAATTTTTGCCGTAACCCTCTCAACTTTCTTGCACATGCCATGTGGGTGAAATGATGATACCATGCAACCTTTCAACCTTTTCAGAGTTCATTTGAAATGCTTTTCAATTTCAGGGTCTTATAGCTCAAAATAAGTAGTAAATACATGAAAAATAACAAATGAACTCAGAAAGGGTTAAAAATTGATGATGTGGCTTTGAATGGTGCATTTTGAACACACAAAAAGTCAGGAGTTCAAATAAGTTTAAAAAAATGAAATCCCTTTGTAACAGACGAGTTTCCGTATGTAACCCTGATACCTCGAAAGAGATTGTCTATTTTGTACACGAAGTGCATCCAATTTTTGCCGTAACCCTCTCAACTTTCTTGCATATGCTATGTGGATGAAATGATGATAATATGCCAAATTTCAACCTTTTCAGAGTTCATTTGAAATGCTTTTCAATTTCACGGTCTTATAGCTCAAAATAATAAGTAAATGCATGAAAAATAACAAATGAAGTCAGAAAGGGTTGAAA
>NW_025228241.1:47895-48757 GCF_018294505.1 Triticum aestivum | reverse complement strand
CCCTTTGTAACAGACGAGTTTCCGTATGTAACCCTGATACCTCGAAAGAGATTGTCTATTTTGTACACGAAGTGCATCCAATTTTTGCCGTAACCCTCTCAACTTTCTTGCATATGCTATGTGGATGAAATGATGATAATATGCCAAATTTCAACCTTTTCAGAGTTCATTTGAAATGCTTTTCAATTTCACGGTCTTATAGCTCAAAATAATAAGTAAATGCATGAAAAATAACGAATGAAGTCAGAAAGGGTTGAAAATTGATGATGTGGCTTTGAATAGTGCATTTTGAACACACAAAAAGTCTGGGGTTTCAAATAAGTTCAAAAATTGAAATCCCTTTGTAACAGACGAGTTTCCATGTGAAACCCTGATACTTCAAAAGAGACTGTCCGTTTTGTACATGAAGTGCATCTAGTTTTTGGCGTAACCCTCCCTACTTTCTTGCACATGCTATGTGGATGAAATGATGATACCGTGTGAACTTTCAACCTTTTCAGAGTTCATTTGAAATGCTTTTCAATTTCAGGGTCTTATAGCTCAAAATAATCAGTAAATGCATGAAAAGTAACAAATGAAGTCAGAAAGGGTTGACAGTTGATGATGTGGCTTTGAATGGTGCATTTTGAACACAGAAAAAGTCTGGAGTTCAAATAAGTTCAAAAAATGAAATCCCTTTGTAACCGACGAGTTTCCGTATGAAACCCTGATACTTCGAAAGAGACTGTCCGCTTTGTACACGAAGTGCATCCAATTTTTGCCGTAACCCTCTCTACTTTCTTGCACATGCTATGTGGGTGAAATGATGATACCATGCAACGTTTCAACCTTTTCAGAGTTCATTTGAAATGCTTTTCAATTT
>NW_025228241.1:47185-47885 GCF_018294505.1 Triticum aestivum | reverse complement strand
GTGGGTGAAATGATGATACCATGCAACCTTTCAACCTTTTCACAGTTCATTTGGAATGCTTTTCAATTTCAGGGTCTTATAGCTCAAAATAAGCAGTAAATGCATGAAAAATAACAAATGAACTCAGAAAGGGTTAAAAATTGACGATGTGGCTTTGAATGGTGCATTTTGAACACACAAAAAGTCAGGAGTTCAAATAAGTTTAAAAAAATGAAATCCCTTTGTACCAGACGAGTTTCCGTATGTAACCCTGATACTTCGAAAGAGATTGCCCATTTTGTACACGAAGTGCATCCAATTTTTGCCGTAACCCTCTCAACTTCCTTGCATATGCTATGTGGATGAAATGATGATACCATGCCAACTTTCAACCTTTTCAGAGTTCATTTGAAATGCTTTTCAATTTCAGGGTCTTATAGCTCAAAATAATAAGTAAATACATGAAAAATAACAAATGAAGTCAGAAAGGGTTGAAAATTGATGATGTGGCTTTGAATAGTGCATTTTGAACACACAAAAAGTCTGGAGTTCAAATAAGTTCAAAAATTGAAATCCCTTTGTAACAGATGAGTTTCCGTATGAAACCCTGATACTTCGAAAGAGATTGTCCATTTTGTACACGAAGTGCATCTAATTTTTGTCGTATCCCTCCCTACTTTCTTGCACATGCTATGTGGATGAAATGATGATACCATGCCAA
>NW_025228241.1:46204-47175 GCF_018294505.1 Triticum aestivum | reverse complement strand
TTGATGATGTGGCTTTGAATGGTGCATTTTGAACACAGAAAAAGTCTGGAGTTCAAATAAGTTCAAAAAATGAAATCCCTTTGTAACCGACGAGTTTCCGTATGAAACCCTGATACTTCGAAAGAGACTGTCCGCTTTGTACACGAAGTGCATCCAATTTTTGCCGTAACCCTCTCTACTTTCTTGCACATGCTATGTGGGTGAAATGATGATACCATGCAACGTTTCAACCTTTTCAGAGTTCATTTGAAATGCTTTTCAATTTCAGGGTCGTATAGCTCAAAATAAGTAGTAAATGCATGAAAAATAACAAATGAAGTCAAAAAGGGTTAAAAATTGATGATGTGGATTTGAATGGTGCATTTTGTACACACAAAAAGTCAGGAGTTCAAATAAGTTAAAAAAATGAAATCCCTTTGTAACAGACGAGTTTCCGTATGTAACCCTGATACTTCGAAAGAGATTGTCCATTTTGTTACACGAAGTGCATCCAATTTTTGCCGTAACCCTCTCAACTTTCTTGCATATGCTATGTGGATGAAATGATGATACCATGCCAACTTTCAACCATTTTCAGAGTTCATTTGAAATGCTTTTCAATTTCAGGGTCTTATAGCTCAAAATAATAAGTAAATGCATGAAAAATAACAAATGAAGTTAGAAAGGGTTGAAAATTGATGATGTGGCTTTGAATGGTGCATTTTGAACACAGAAAAAGTATGGAGTTCAAATAAGTTCAAAAAATGAAATCCCTTTGTTACCGACGAGTTTCCGTATGAAACCCTGATACTTCGAAAGAGACTGTCCGTTTTGTACACGAAGTGCATCCAATTTTTACCGTAACCCTCTCTACTTTCTTGCACATGCTATGTGGGTGAAATGATGATAGCATGCCAACTTTCATCCTTTTCAGAGTTCATTTGAAATGCTTTTCAATTTCAGGGTCTTATAGCTCAAAATAAGCAGTAAAT
>NW_025228241.1:39959-41023 GCF_018294505.1 Triticum aestivum | reverse complement strand
TTCAGAGTTCATTTGAAATGCTTTTCAATTTCAGGGTCTTATAGCTCAAAATAATAAGTAAATACATGAAAAATAACAAATGAAGTCAGAAAGGGTTGAAAATTGATGATGTGGCTTTGAATAGTGCATTTTGAACACACAAAAAGTCTGGAGTTCAAATAAGTTCAAAAATTGAAATCCCTTTGTAAAAGATGAGTTTCCGTATGAAACCCTGATACTTCGAAAGAGATTGTCCATTTTGTACATGAAGTGCATCTAATTTTTGTCGTATCCCTCCCTACTTTCTTGCACATGCTATGTGGATGAAATGATGATACCATGCCAACTTTCAACCTTTTCAGAGTTCATTTCAAATGCTTTTCAATTTCAGGGTCTTATAGCTCAAAATAAGCAGTAAATGCACGAAAAGTAACAAATGAAGTCAGAAAGGGTTGAAAATTGATGATGTGGCTTTGAATGGTGCATTTTGAACATAGAAAAAGTCTGGAGTTCAAATAAGTTCAAAAAATGAAATCCCTTTGTAACCGACGAGTTTCCGTATGAAACCCTCATACTTCGGAAGAGACTGTCCGTTTTGTACACGAAGTGCATCCAATTTTTGCCGTAACCCTCTCTACTTTCTTGCACATGCTATGTGGGTGAAATGATGATACCATGCAACCTTTCAACCTTTTCAGAGTTCAATTTCAAGGTCTTATAGCTCAAAATAATCAGTAAATGCATGAAAAATAACAAATGAAGTCAGAAAGGGTTGAAAATTGCTGATGTGGCTTTGAATGCTGCATTTTGAACACAGAAAAAGTCTGGAGTTCAAATAAGTTCAAAAAATGAAATCCCTTTGTAATAGACGAGTTTCCATGTGAAACGCTGATACTTCAAAAGAGACTGTCCGTTTTGTACACGAAGTGCATCTAGTTTTTGTCGTAACCCTCCCTACATTCTTGCACATGCTATGTCGATGAAATGATGATATCATGCCAACTTTCAACCTTTTCAGAGTTCATTTGAAGTGCTTTTCAATTTCAGGGTCTTATAGCTCAAAATAATCAGTAAATGCATGAAAA
>NW_025228241.1:39027-39949 GCF_018294505.1 Triticum aestivum | reverse complement strand
TTTGTAATAGACGAGTTTCCGTATGAAACCCTGATACTTCGAAAGAGACTGTCCGTTTTGTACACGAAGTGCATCCAATTTTTGCCGTAACCCTCTCTACTTTCTTGCACATGCTATGTGGGTGAAAAGATGATAGCATGCCAACTTTCATCCTTTTCAGAGTTCATTTGAAATGCTTTTCAATTTCAGGGTCTTATAGCTCAAAATAATCAGTAAATGCATGAAAAATAACAAATGAAGTCAGAAAGGGTTGAAAATTGATGATGTGGCTTTGAATGGTGCATTTTGAACATAGAAAAAGTCTGGAGTTCAAATAAGTTCAAAAAATGAAATCCCTTTGTAACCGACGAGTTTGGGTATGAAACCCTCATACCTCGAAAGAGCCTGTCCGTTTTGTACACGAAGTGCATCCAATTTTTGCCGTAACCCTCTCTACTTTCTTGCACATGCTATGTGGGTGAAATGATGATAGCATGCAACCTTTCAACCTTTTCAGAGTTCATTTGAAATGCTTTTCAATTTCAGGGTCTTATAGCTCGAAATAAGCAGTAAATGCATGAAAAATAACAAATGAACTCAGAAAGGGTTAAAAATTGACGATGTGGCTTTGAATGGTGCATTTTGAACACACAAAAAGTCAGGAGTTCAAATAAGTTTTAAAAAATGAAATCCCTTTGTACCAGACGAGTTTCCGTATGTAACCCTGATACTTCGAAAGAGATTGCCCATTTTGTACACGAAGTGCATCCAATTTTTGCCGTAACCCTCTCAACTTTCTTGCATATGCTATGTGGATGAAATGATGATACCATGCCAACTTTCAACCTTTTCAGAGTTCATTTGAAATGCTTTTCAATTTCAGGGTCTTATAGCTCAAAATAATAAGTAAATACATGAAAAATAACAAATGAAGTCAGAAAGG
>NW_025228241.1:36418-39009 GCF_018294505.1 Triticum aestivum | reverse complement strand
AATGAAATCCCTTTGTACCAGACGAGTTTCCGTATGTAACCCTGATACTTCGAAAGAGATTGCCCATTTTGTACACGAAGTGCATCCAATTTTTGCCGTAACCCTCTCAACTTTCTTGCATATGCTATGTGGATGAAATGATGATACCATGCCAACTTTCAACCTTTTCAGAGTTCATTTGAAATGCTTTTGAATTTCAGGGTCTTATAGCTCAAAATAATAAGTAAATACATGAAAAATAACAAATGAAGTCAGAAAGGGTTGAAAATTGATGATGTGGCTTTGAATAGTGCATTTTGAACACACAAAAAGTCTGGAGTTCAAATAAGTTCAAAAAGTGAAATCCCTTTGTAACAGATGAGTTTCCGTATGAAACCCTGATACTTCGAAAGAGATTGTCCATTTTGTACACGAAGTGCATCTAATTTTTGTCGTATCCCTCCCTACTTTCTTGCACATGCTATGTGGATGAAATGATGATACCATGCCAACTTTCAACCTTTTCAGAGTTCATTTCAAATGCTTTTCAATTTCAGGGTCTTATAGCTCAAAATAAGCAGTAAATGCATGAAAAGTAACAAATGAAGTCAGAAAGGGTTGAAAATTGATGATGTGGCTTTGAATGGTGCATTTTGAACATAGAAAAAGTCTGGAGTTCAAATAAGTTCAAAAAATGAAATCCCTTTGTAACCGACGAGTTTCGGTATGAAACCCTCATACCTCGAAAGAGCCTGTCCGTTTTGTACACGAAGTGCATCCAATTTTTGCCGTAACCCTCTCTACTTTCTTGCACATGCTATGTGGGTGAAATGATGATACCATGCAACCTTTCAACCTTTTCAGAGTTCATTTGAAATGCTTTTCAATTTCAGGGTCTTATAGCTCAAAATAAGCAGTAAATGCATGAAAAATAACAAATGATGTCAGAAAGGGTTGAAAATTGACGATGTCGCTTCAAATAGTGCATTTTGAACACAGAAAAAGTCTGGAGTTCAAATAAGTTCAAAAATGAAATCCCTTTGTAATAGACGAGTTTCCGTATGAAACCCTGATACTTCGAAAGAGACTGTCCGTTTTGTACACGAAGTGCATCCAATTTTTGCCGTAACCCTCTCTACTTTCTTGCACATGCTATGTGGGTGAAAAGATGATAGCATGCCAACTTTCATCCTTTTCAGAGTTCATTTGAAATGCTTTTCAATTTCAGGGTCTTATAGCTCAAAATAATCAGTAAATGCATGAAAAATAACAAATGAAGTCAGAAAGGGTTGAAAATTGATGATGTGGCTTTGAATGGTGCATTTTTAACATAGAAAAAGTCTGGAGTTCAAATAAGTTCAAAAAATGAAATCCCTTTGTAACCGACGAGTTTCGGTATGAAACCCTCATACCTCGAAAGAGCCTGTCCGTTTTGTACACGAAGTGCATCCAATTTTTGCCGTAACCCTCTCTACTTTCTTGCACATGCTATGTGGGTGAAATGATGATAGCATGCAACCTTTCAACCTTTTCAGAGTTCATTTGAAATGCTTCTCAATTTCAGGGTCTTATAGCTCAAAATAAGCAGTAAATGCACGAAAAATAACAAATGAACTCAGAAAGGGTTAAAAATTGACGATGTGGCTTTGAATGGTGCATTTTGAACACACAAAAAGTCAGGAGTTCAAATAAGTTTAAAAAAATGAAATCCCTTTTTACCAGACGAGTTTCCGTATGTAACCCTGATACTTCGAAAGAGATTGCCCATTTTGTACACGAAGTGCATCCAATTTTTGCCGTAACCCTCTCAACTTTCTTGCATATGCTATGTGGATGAAATGATGATACCATGCCAAGTTTCAACCTTTTCAGAGTTCATTTGAAATGCTTTTCAATTTCAGGGTCTTATAGCTCAAAATAATAAGTAAATACATGAAAAATAACAAATGAAGTCAGAAAGGGTTGAAAATTGATGATGTGGCTTTGAATAGTGCATTTTGAACACACAAAAAGTCTGGAGTTCAAATAAGTTCAAAAATTGAAATCCCTTTGTAACAGATGAGTTTCCGTATGAAACCCTGATACTTCGAAGGAGATTGTCCATTTTGTACACGAAGTGCATCTAATTTTTGTCGTATCCCTCCCTACTTTCTTGCACATGCTATGTGGATGAAATGATGATACCATGCCAACTTTCAACCTTTTCAGAGTTCATTTCAAATGCTGTTCAATTTCAGGGTCTTATAGCTCAAAATAAGCAGTAAATGCACGAAAAGTAACAAATGAAGTCAGAAAGGGTTGAAAATTGATGATGTGGCTTTGAATGGTGCATTTTGAACATAGAAAAAGTCTGGAGTTCAAATAAGTTCAAAAACTGAAATCCCTTTGTAACCGACGAGTTTCCGTATGAAACCCTCATACTTCGAAAGAGACTGTCCGTTTTGTACACGAAGTGCATCCAATTTTTGCCGTAACCATCTCTACTTTCTTGCACATGCTATGTGGGTGAAATGATGATACCATGCAACCTTTCAACCTTTTCAGAGTTCAATTTAAAGGTCTTATAGCTCAAAATAATCAGTAAATGCATGAAAAATAACAAATGAAGTCAG
>NW_025228241.1:35219-35745 GCF_018294505.1 Triticum aestivum | reverse complement strand
CAAAAAATGAAATCCCTTTGTAACCGACGAGTTTCCGTATGAAACCCTCATACTTCGAAAGAGACTGTCTGTTTTGTACACGAAGTGCATCCAATTTTTGCCGTAACCCTCTCTACTTTCTTGCACATGCTATGTGGGTGAAATGATGATACCATGCAACCTTTCAACCTTTTGAGAGTTCAATTTCAATGTCTTATAGCTCAAAATAATCAGTAAATGCATGAAAAATAACAAATGAAGTCAGAAAGGGTTGAAAATTGCTGATGTGGCTTTGAATGGTGCATTTTGAACACAGAAAAAGTCTGGAGTTCAAATAAGTTCAAAAAATGAAATCCCTTTGTAATAGACGAGTTTCCATGTGAAACCCTAATACTTCAAAAGAGACTGTCCGTTTTGTACACGAAGTGCATCTAGTTTTTGTCGTAACCCTCCCTACATTCTTGCACATGCTATGTGGATGAAATGATGATATCATGCCAACTTTCAACCTTTTCAGAGTTCATTTGATGTGCTTTTCAATTTCAGG
>NW_025228241.1:32850-33411 GCF_018294505.1 Triticum aestivum | reverse complement strand
GTAACAGATGAGTTTCCGTATGAAACCCTGATACTTCGAAGGAGATTGTCCATTTTGTACACGAAGTGCATCTAATTTTTGTCGTATCCCTCCCTACTTTCTTGCACATGCTATGTGGATGAAATGATGATACCATGCCAACTTTCAACCTTTTCAGAGTTCATTTCAAATGCTTTTCAATTTCAGGGTCTTATAGCTCAAAATAAGCAGTAAATGCACGAAAAGTAACAAATGAAGTCAGAAAGGGTTGAAAATTGATGATGTGGCTTTGAATGGTGCATTTTGAACATAGAAAAAGTCTGGAGTTCAAATAATTTCAAAAAATGAAATCCCTTTGTAACCGACGAGTTTCCGTATGAAACCCTCATACTTCGAAAGAGACTGTCCGTTTTGTACACGAAGTGCATCCAATTTTTGCCGTAACCATCTCTACTTTCTTGCACATGCTATGTGGGTGAAATGATGATACCATGCAACCTTTCAACCTTTTCAGAGTTCAATTTAAAGGTCTTATAGCTCAAAATAATCAGTAAATGCATGAAAAATAACAAATGAAGTCAG
>NW_025228241.1:30921-32781 GCF_018294505.1 Triticum aestivum | reverse complement strand
AGTCTGGAGTTCAAATAAGTTCAAAAAATGAAATCCCTTTGTAACCGACGAGTTTCCGTATGAAACCCTCATACTTCGAAAGAGACTGTCTGTTTTGTACACGAAGTGCATCCAATTTTTGCCGTAACCCTCTCTACTTTCTTGCACATGCTATGTGGGTGAAATGATGATACCATGCAACCTTTCAACCTTTTCAGAGTTCAATTTCAAGGTCTTATAGCTCAAAATAATCAGTAAATGCATGAAAAATAACAAATGAAGTCAGAAAGGGTTGAAAATTACTGATGTGGCTTTGAATGGTGCATTTTGAACACAGAAAAAGTCTGGAGTTCAAATAAGTTCAAAAAATGAAATCCCTTTGTAATAGACGAGTTTCCATGTAAAACCCTGATACTTCAAAAGAGACTGTCCGTTTTGTACACGAAGTGCATCTAGTTTTTGTCGTAACCCTCCCTACATTCTTGCACATGCTATGTGGATGAAATGATGATATCATGCCAACTTTCAACCTTTTCAGAGTTCATTTGATGTGCTTTTCAATTTCAGGGTCTTATAGCACAAAATAATCAGTAAATGCATGAAAAATAACAAATGAAGTCAGAAAGGGTTGAAAATTGATGATGTGGCTTTGAATGGTGCATTTTGAACATAGAAAAAGTCTGGAGTTCAAATAAGTTCAAAAAATGAAATCCCTTTGTAACCGACGAGTTTCGGTATGAAACCCTCATACCTCGAAAGAGCCTGTCCGTTTTGTACACGAAGTGCATCCAATTTTTGCCGTAACCCTCTCTACTTTCTTGCACATGCTATGTGGGTGAAATGATGATACCATGCAACCTTTCAACCTTTTCAGAGTTCATTTGAAATGCTTTTCAATTTCAGGGTCTTATAGCTCAAAATAAGCAGTAAATGCATGAAAAATAACAAATGAACTCAGAAAGGGTTAAAAATTGACGATGTGGCTTTGAATGGTGCATTTTGAACACACAAAAAGTCAGGAGTTCAAATAAGTTTAAAAAAATGAAATCCCTATGTACCAGACGAGTTTCCGTATGTAACCCTGATACTTCGAAAGAGATTGCCCATTTTGTACACGAAGTGCATCCAATTTTTGCCGTAACCCTCTCACTTTTCTTGCATATGCTATGTGGATGAAATGATGATACCATGCCAAGTTTCAACCTTTTCAGAGTTCATTTGAAATGCTTTTCAATTTCAGGGTCTTATAGCTCAAAATAATAAGTAAATACATGAAAAATAACAAATGAAGTCAGAAAGGGTTGAAAATTGATGATGTGGCTTTGAATAGTGCATTTTGAACACACAAAAAGTCTGGAGTTCAAATAAGTTCAAAAATTGAAATCCCTTTGTAACAGATGAGTTTCCGTATTAAACCCTGATACTTCGAAAGAGATTGTCCATTTTGTACACGAAGTGCATCTAATTTTTGTCGTATCCCTCCCTACTTTCTTGCACATGCTATGTGGATGAAATGATGATACCATGCCAACTTTCAACCTTTTCAGAGTTCATTTCAAATGCTTTTCAATTTCAGGGTCTTATAGCTCAAAATAAGCAGTAAATGCATGAAAAGTAACAAATGAAGTCAGAAAGGGTTGAAAATTGATGATGTGGCTTTGAATGGTGCATTTTGAACATAGAAAAAGTCTGGAGTTCAAATAAGTTCAAAAAATGAAATCCCTTTGTAACCGACGAGTTTCCGTATGAAACCCTCATACTTCGAAAGAGACTGTCCGTTTTGTACACGAAGTGCATCCAATTTTTGCCGTAACCCTCTCTACTTTCTTGCACATGCTATGTGGGTGAAATGATGATACCATGCAACCTTTCAACCTTTTC
>NW_025228241.1:28860-30911 GCF_018294505.1 Triticum aestivum | reverse complement strand
TTTCCGTATGAAACCCTCATACTTCGGAAGAGACTGTCCGTTTTGTACACGAAGTGCATCCAATTTTTGCCGTAACCCTCTCTACTTTCTTGCACATGCTATGTGGGTGAAATGATGATACCATGCAACCTTTCAACCTTTTCAGAGTTCAATTTCAAGGTCTTATAGCTCAAAATAATCAGTAAATGCATGAAAAATAACAAATGAAGTCAGAAAGGGTTGAAAATTGCTGATGTTGCTTTGAATGGTGCATTTTGAACACAGAAAAAGTCTGGAGTTCAAATAAGTTCAAAAAATGAAATCCCTTTGTAATAGACGAGTTTCCATCTGAAACCCTGATACTTCAAAAGAGACTGTCCGTTTTGTACACGAAGTGCATCTAGTTTTTGTCGTAACCCTCCCTACATTCTTGCACATGCTATGTGGATGAAATGATGATATCATGCCAACTTTCAACCTTTTCAGAGTTCATTTGAAGTGCTTTTCAATTTCAGGGTCTTATAGCTCAAAATAATCAGTAAATGCATGAAAAATAACAAATGAAGTCAGAAAGGTGTGAAAATTGATGATGTGGCTTTGAATGGTGCATTTTGAACATAGAAAAAGTCTGGAGTTCAAATAAGTTCAAAAAATGAAATCCCTTTGTAACCGACGAGTTTCGGTATGAAATCCTCATACCTCGAAAGAGCCTGTCCGTTTTGTACACGAAGTGCATCCAATTTTTGCCGTAACCCTCTCTACTTTCTTGCACATGCTATGTGGGTGAAATGATGATACCATGCAACCTTTCAACCTTTTCAGAGTTCATTTGAAATGCTTTTCAATTTCAGGGTCTTATAGCTCAAAATAAGCAGTAAATGCATGAAAAATAACAAATGAACTCAGAAAGGGTTAAAAATTGACGATGTGGCTTTGAATGGTGCATTTTGAACACACAAAAAGTCAGGAGTTCAAATAAGTTTAAAAAAATGAAATCCCTTTGTACCAGACGAGTTTCCGTATGTAACCCTGATACTTCGAAAGAGATTGCCCATTTTGTACACGAAGTGCATCCAATTTTTGCCGTAACCCTCTCAACTTTCTTGCATATGCTATGTGGATGAAATGATGATACCATGCCAACTTTCAACCTTTTCAGAGTTCATTTGAAATGCTTTTCAATTTCAGGGTCTTATAGCTCAAAATAATAAGTAAATACATGAAAAATAACAAATGAAGTCAGAAAGGCTTGAAAATTGATGATGTGGCTTTGAATAGTGCATTTTGAACACACAAAAAGTCTGGAGTTCAAATAAGTTCAAAAATTGAAATCCCTTTGTAACAGATGAGTTTCCGTATGAAACCCTGATACTTCGAAAGAGATTGTCCATTTTGTACACGAAGTGCATCTAATTTTTGTCGTATCCCTCCCTACTTTCTTGCACATGCTATGTGGATGAAATGATGATACCATGCCAAGTTTCAACCTTTTCAGAGTTCATTTCAAATGCTTTTCAATTTCAGGGTCTTATAGCTCAAAATAATCAGTAAATGCATGAAAAATAACAAACGAAGTCAGAAAGGGTTGAAAATTGATGATGTGGATTTGAATGGTGTATTTTGAACACAGGAAAAGTCTGGAGTTCAAATAAGTTCAAAAAATGAAATCCCTTTGTAATAGACGAGTTTCCATGTGAAACCCTGATACTTGAAAAGAGTCTGTCCGTTTTGTACACGAAGTGCATCTATTTTTTGCCGTAACCCTCTCTACTTTCTTGCACATGCTATGTGGGTGAAAAGATGATACCATGCCAACTTTCAACCTTTTCAGAGTTCATTTGAAATGCTTTTCAATTTCATGGTCTTATAGCTCAAAATAATCAGTAAATGCATGAAAAATAACAAATGAAGTCAGAAAGGGTTGAAAATTGATGATGTGGCTTTAAATAGTGCATTTTGAACACAGAAAAAGTCTGGAGTTCAAATAAGTTCAAAAAATGAAATCCCTTTGTAATAGACGAGTTTCCGTATGAAACCCTGATACTTCGAAAGAGACTGTCCGTTTTGTACAC
>NW_025228241.1:25953-28345 GCF_018294505.1 Triticum aestivum | reverse complement strand
TTTGAATGGTGCATTTTGAACATAGAAAAAGTCTGGAGTTCAAATAAGTTCAAAAAATGAAATCCCTTTGTAACCGACGAGTTTCGGTATGAAACCCTCATACCTCGAAAGAGCCTGTCCGTTTTGTACACGAAGTGCATCCAATTTTTGCCGTAACCCTCTCTACTTTCTTGCACATGCTATGTGGGTGAAATGATGATACCATGCAACCTTTCAACCTTTTCAGAGTTCATTTGAAATGCTTTTCAATTTGAGGGTCTTATAGCTCAAAATAAGCAGTAAATGCATGAAAAATAACAAATGAACTCAGAAAGGGTTAAAAATTGACGATGTGGCTTTGAATGGTGCATTTTGAACACACAAAAAGTCAGGAGTTCAAATAAGTTTAAAAAAATGAAATCCCTTTGTACCAGACGAGTTTCCGTATGTAACCCTGATATTTCGAAAGAGATTGCCCATTTTGTACACGAAGTGCATCCAATTTTTGCCGTAACCTTCTCAACTTTCTTGCATATGCTATGTGGATGAAATGATGATACCATGCCAACTTTCAACCTTTTCAGAGTTCATTTGAAATGCTTTTCAATTTCAGGGTCTTATAGCTCAAAATAATAGGTAAATACATGAAAAATAACAAATGAAGTCAGAAAGGGTTGAAAATTGATGATGTGGCTTTCAATAGTGCATTTTGAACACACAAAAAGTCTGGAGTTCAAATAAGTTCAAAAATTGAAATCCCTTTGTAACAGATGAGTTTCCGTATGAAACCCTGATACTTCGAAAGAGATTGTCCATTTTGTACACGAAGTGCATCTAATTTTTGTCGTATCCCTCCCTACTTTCTTGCACATGCTATGTGGATGAAATGATGATACCATGCCAACTTTCAACCTTTTCAGAGTTCATTTCAAATACTTTTCAATTTCAGGGTCTTATAGCTCAAAATAAGCAGTAAATGCATGAAAAGTAACAAATGAAGTCAGAAAGGGTTGAAAATTGATGATGTGGCTTTGAATGGTGCATTTTGAACATAGAAAAAGTCTGGAGTTCAAATAAGTTCAAAAAATGAAATCCCTTTGTAACCGACGAGTTTCCGTATGAAACCCTCATACTTCGAAAGAGACTGTCCGTTTTGTACACGAAGTGCATCCAATTTTTGCCGTAACCCTCTCTACTTTCTTGCACATGCTATGTGGGTGAAATGATGATACCATGCAACCTTTCAACCTTTTCAGAGTTCATTTGAAATGCTTTTCAATTTCAGGGTCTTATAGCTCAAAATAAGCAGTAAATGCATGAAAAATAACAAATGAAGTCAGAAAGGGTTGAAAATTGATGATGTGGCTTTAAATAGTGCATTTTGAACACAGAAAAAGTCTGGAGTTCAAATAAGTTCAAAAAATGAAATCCCTTTGTAATAGACGAGTTTCCGTATGAAACCCTGATACTTCGAAAGAGACTGTCCGTTTTGTACACGAAGTGCATCCAATTTTTGCCGTAACCCTCTCTACTTTCTTGCACATGCTATGTGGGTGAAAAGATGATAGCATGCCAACTTTCATGCTTTTCAGAGTTCATTTGAAATGCTTTTCAATTTCAGGGTTTTATAGCTCAAAATAATCAGTAAATGCATGAAAAATAACAAATGAAGTCAGAAAGGGTTGAAAATTGATGATGTGGCTTTGAATGGTGCATTTTGAACAGAGAAAAAGTCTGGAGTTCAAATAAGTTCAAAAAATGAAATCCCTATGTAACCGACGAGTTTCGGTATGAAACCCTCATACCTCGAAAGAGCCTGTCCGTTTTGTACACGAAGTGCATCCAATTTTTGCCGTAACCCTCTCTACTTTCTTGCACATGCTATGTGGGTGAAATGATGATACCATGCAACCTTTCATCCTTTTCAGAGTTCATTTGAAATGCTTTTCAATTTCAGGGTCTTATAGCTCAAAATAAGCAGTAAATGCATGAAAAATAACAAATGAACTCAGAAAGGGTTAAAAATTGATGATGTGGCTTTGAATGGTGCATTTTGAACACACAAAAAGTCAGGAGTTCAAATAAGTTTAAAAAATGAAATCCCTTTGTACCAGACGAGTTTCCGTATGTAACCCTGATACTTCGAAAGAGATTGCCCATTTTGTACACGAAGTGCATCCAATTTTTGCCGTAACCCTCTCAACTTTCTTGCATATGCTATGTGGAAGAAATGATGATACCATGCCAACTTTCAACCTTTTCAGAGTTCATTTGAAATGCTTTTCAATTTCAGGGTCTTATAGCTCAAAATAATAAGTAAATACATGAAAAACAACAAATGAAGTCAGAAAGGGTTGAAAATTGATGATGTGGCTTTGAATAGTGCATTTTGAACACACAAAAAGTCTGGAGT
>NW_025228241.1:21388-21895 GCF_018294505.1 Triticum aestivum | reverse complement strand
TGAAATCCCTTTGTAACCGACGAGTTTCGGTATGAAACCCTCATACCTCGAAAGAGCCTGTCCGTTTTGTACACGAAGTGCATCCACTTTTTGCCGTAACCCTCTCAACTTTCTTGCATATGCTATGTGGATGAAATGATGATACCATGCCAACTTTCAACCTTTTTCAGAGTTCATTTGAAATGCTTTTCAATTTCAGGGTCTTATAGCTCAAAATAATAAGTAAGTGCATGAAAAATAACAAATGAAGTCAGAAAGGGTTGAAAATTGATGATGTGGCTTTGAATGGTGCATTTTGAACACAGAAAAAGTCTGGAGTACAAATAAGTTCAAAAAATTAAATCCCTTTGTAACCGACGAGTTTCCATATGAAACCCTGATACTTCGAAAGAGACTGTCCGTTTTGTACACGAAGTGCATCCAATTTTTGCCGTAACCCTCTCTACTTTCTTGCACATGCTATGTGGGTGAAATGATGATACCATGCAACCTTTCAACCTTTTCAGA
>NW_025228241.1:20176-21344 GCF_018294505.1 Triticum aestivum | reverse complement strand
GTTTCCGTATGAAACCCTGATACTTCGAAAGAGACTGTCCGTTTTGTACACGAAGTGCATCCAATTTTTGCCGTAACCCTCTCTACTTTCTTGCACATGCTATGTGGGTGAAATGATGATACCATGCAACCTTTCAACCTTTTCAGAGTTCAATTTCAGGGTCTTATAGCTCAAAATAATCAGTAAATGCATGAAAAATAACAAATGAAGTCAGAAAGGGTTGAAAATTGCTGATGTGGCTTTGAATGGTGCATTTTGAACACAGAAAAAGTCTGGAGTTCAAATAAGTTCAAAAAATGAAATCCCTTTGTAATAGACGAGTTTCCATGTGAAACCCTGATACTTCAGAAGAGACTGTCCGTTTTGTACACGAAGTGCATCTAGTTTTTGTCGTAACCCTCCCTACTTTCTTGCACTTGCTATGTGGATGAAATGATGATACCATGCCAACTTTCAACCTTTTCAGAGTTCATTTGAAGTGCTTTTCAATTTCAGGGTCTTATAGCTCAAAATAAACAGTAAATGCATGAAAAATAACAAATGAAGTCAGAAAGGGTTGAAAATTGATGATGTGGCTTTAAATAGTGCATTTTGAACACAGAAAAAGTCTGGAGTTCAAATAAGTTCAAAAAATGAAATCCCTTTGTAACCGACGAGTTTCCGTATTAAACCCTGATACTTCGAAAGAGACTGTCCGTTTTGTACACGAAGTGCATCCAATTTTTGCAGTAACCCTCTCTACTTTCTTGCACATGCTATGTGGGTGAAATGATGATAGCATGCCAACTTTCATCCTTTTCAGAATTTATTTGAAATGCTTTTCAATTTCAGGGTCTTATAGCTCAAAATAATTAGTAAATGCATGAAAAATAACAAATGAAGTCAGAAAGGGTTGAAAATTGATGATGTGGCTTTGAATGGTGCATTTTGAACACAGAAAAAGTCTGGAGTACAAATAAGTTCAAAAAATTAAATCCCTTTGTAACCGACGAGTTTCCGTATGAAACCCTGATACTTCGAAAGAGACTGTCCGTATTGTACACGAAGTGCATCCAATTTTTGCCGTAACCCTCTCTACTTTCTTGCACATGCTATGTGGGTGAAATGATGATACCATGCAACCTTTCAACCTTTTCAGAGTTCAATTTCAGGGTCTTATAGCTCAAAA
>NW_025228241.1:16819-20102 GCF_018294505.1 Triticum aestivum | reverse complement strand
AAAATAATCAGTAAATGCATGAAAAATAACAAATGAAGTCAGAACGGGTTGAAAATTGCTGATGTGGCTTTGAATGGTGCATTTTGAACACAGAAAAAGTCTGGAGTTCAAATAAGTTCAAAAAATGAAATCCCTTTGTAATAGACGAGTTTCCATGTGAAACCCTGATACTTCAAAAGAGACTGTCCGTTTTGTACACGAAGTGCATCGAGTTTTTGTCGTAACCCTCCCTACTTTCTTGCACATGCTATGTGGATGAAATGATGATACCATGCCAACTTTCAACCTTTTCAGAGTTCATTTGAAGTGCTTTTCAATTTCAGGGTCTTATAGCTCAAACTAATCAGTAAATGCATGAAAAATAACAAATGAAGTCAGAAAGGGTTGAAAATTGATGATGTGGCTTTGAATGGTGCATTTTGAACATAGAAAAAGTCTGGAGTTCAAATAAGTTCAAAAAAATGAAATCCCTTTGTAACCGACAAGTTTCCGTATGAAACTCTCATACTTCGAAAGAGACTGTCCGTTTTGTACACGAAGTGGATCCAATTTTTGCTGTAACCCTCTCTACTTTCTTGCACATGCTATGTGGGTGAAATGATGATACCATGCAACCTTTCAACCTTTTCAGAGTTCATTTGAAATGCTTTTCAATTTCAGGGTCTTATAGATCAAAATAAGCAGTAAATGCATGAAAAATAACAAATGAACTCAGAAAGGGTTAAGAATTGATGATGTGGCTTTGAATGGTGCATTTTGAACACACAAAAAGTCTGGAGTTCAAACAAGTTTAAAAAAATGAAATCCCTTTGTAACAGACGAGTTTCCATATGTAACCCTGATACTTCGAAAGAGATTGTCCATTTTGTACACGAAGTGCATCCAATTTTTGCCGTAACCCTCTCAACTTTCTTGCATATGCTATGTGGATGAAATGATGATACCATGCCAACTTTCAACCTTTTCAGAGTTCATTTGGAATGCTTTTCAATTTCAGGGTCTTATAGCTCAAAATAATCAGTAAATGCATGAAAAATAACAAATGAAGTCAGAAAGGGTTGAAAATTGATGATGTGGCTTTCGATGGTGCATTTTGAACACAGAAAAAGTCTGGAGTTCAAATAAGTTCAAAAAATGAAATCCCTTTGTAACCGACGAGTTTCCGTATGAAACCCTGATACTTCGAAAGAGACTGTCCGTTTTGTACACGAAGTGCATCCAATTTTTAGCGTAACCCTCTCTACTTTCTTGCACATGCTATGTGGGTGAAATGATGATACCATACAACCTTTCAACCTTTTCAGAGTTCATTTGAAATCCTTTTCAATTTCAGGGTCTTATAGCTCAAAATAAGCAGTAAATGCATGAAAAATAACAAAAGAAGTCAGAAAGGGTTAATATTTGATGATGTGGCTTTGAATGGTGCATTTTGAACACACAAAAAGTCAGGAGTTCAAATAAGTTTAAAAAAATGAAATCCCTTTGTAACAGACGAGTTTCCGTATGTAACCCTGATACTTCGAAACAGATTGTCCATTTTGTACACGAAGTGCATCCAATTTTTGCCGTAACCCTCTCTACTTTCTTGCACATGCTATGTGGGTGAAATGATGATACCATGCAACCTTTCAACCTTTTCAGAGTTCATTTGAAATGCTTTTCAATTTCAGGGTCTTATAGTTCAAAATAATCAGTAAATGCATGAGAAATAACAAATGAAGTCAGAAAGGGTTGACAATTGATGATGTGGCTTTGAATGGTGCATTTTGAACACAGAAAAAGTCTGGAGTTCAAATAAGTTCAAAAAATGAAATCCCTTTGTAATAGACGAGTTTCCATGTGAAACCCTGATACTTCAAAAGAGACTGTCCGTTTTGTACACGAAGTGCATCTAGTTTTTGTCGTAACCCTCCCTACTTTCTTGCACATGCTATGTGGATGAAATGATGATACCATGCCAACTTTCAACCTTTTCAGAGTTCATTTGAAGTGCTTTTCAATTTCAGGGTCTTATAGCTCAAAATAATCAGTAAATGCATGAAAAATAACAAATGAAGTCAGAAAGGGTTGAAAATTGATGATGTGGCTTTGAATACTGCATTTTGAACATAGAAAAAGTCTGGAGTTCAAATAAGTTCAAAAAATGAAATCCCTTTGTAACCGAGGAGTTTCCGTATGAAACCCTGATACTTCGAAAGAGATTGTCCGTTTTGTACACGAAGTGCATCCAATTTTTGCCGTAACCCTCTCTACTTTCTTGCACATGCTATGTGGGTGAAATGATGATAGCATGCCAACTTTCATCCTTTTCAGAGTTCATTTGAAATGCTTTTCAATTTCAGGGTCTTATAGCTCAAAATAAGCAGTAAATGCATGAAAAATAACAAATGAACTCAGAAAGGGTTAAAAATTGATGATGTGGCTTTGAATGGTGCATTTTGAACACACAAAAAGTCCGGAGTTCAAATAAGTTTAAAAAAATGAAATCCCTTTGTAACAGACGAGTTTCAATATGTAACCCTGATACTTCGAAAGAGATTGTCCATTTTGTACACAAAGTGCATCTAGTTTTTGTCATAACCCTCCCTACTTTCTTGCACATGCTATGTGGATGAAATGATGATACCATGCCAACTTTCAACCTTTTCAGAGTTCATTTGAAATGCTTTTCAATTTCAGGGTCTGATAGCTCAAAATAATCAGCAAATGCATGAAAAATAACAAATGAAGTCAGAAAGGGTTAAAAATTGATGATGTGGCTTTGAATGGTGCATTTTGAACACACAAAAAGTCTGGAGTTCAAATAAGTTCAAAAAATGAAATCTCTTTGTAACCGATGAGTTTTCGTATGAAACCCTGATACTTCGAAAGAGACTGTCCGTTTTGTACATGAAGTGCATCCAATTTTTGCCGTAACCCTCTCTACTTTCTTGCACATGCTATGTGGGTGAAATGATGATACCATGCAACCTTTCAACCTTTTCAGAGTTCAATTTCAGGGTCTTATAGCTCAAAATAATCAGTAAATGCATGAAAAATAACAAATGAAGTCAGAAAGGGTTGAAAATTGATGATGTGGCTTTGAATGGTGCATTTTGAACACAGAAAAAGTCTGGAGTTCAAATAAGTTCAAAAAATGAAATCCCTTTGTAATAGACGAGTTTCCATGTGAAACCCTGATACTTCAAAAGAGACTGTCCGTTTTGTACACGAAGTGCATCTAGTTTTTGTCGTAACCCTCCCTACTTTCTTGCACATGCTATGTGGATGAAATGATGATACC
>NW_025228241.1:11958-15148 GCF_018294505.1 Triticum aestivum | reverse complement strand
CATTTTGAACATAGAAAAAGTCTGGAGTTCAAATAAGTTCAAAAAATGAAATCCCGTTGTAACCGACGAGTTTCCGTATGAAACCCTGATACTTCGAACGAGACTGTCCGTTTTGTACACGAAGTGCATCCAATTTTTGCCATAACCCTCTCTACTTTCTTGCACATGCTATGTTTGTGAAATGATGATAGCATGCCTACTTTCATCCTTTTCAGAGTTCATTTGAAATGCTTTTCAATTTCAGGGTCTTATAGCTCAAACTAATCAGTAAATGCATGAAAAATAACAAATGAAGTCAGAAAGGGTTGAAAATTGATGATGTGGCTTTGAATGGTGCATTTTGAACATAGAAAAAGTCTGGAGTTCAAATAAGTTCAAAAAATGACATCCCTTTGTAACCGACGAGTTTCCGTAAGTAACCCTGATACTTCGAAAGAGACTGTCCATTTTGTACACGCAGTGCATCCAATTTTTGCCGTAACCCTCCCTACTTTCTTGCACCTGCTATGTGGGTGAAATGATGATACCATGCAACCTTTCAACCTTTTCAGAGTTCAATTTCAGGGTCTTATAGCTCAAAATAATCAGTAAATGCATGAAAAATAACAAATGAAGTCAGAAAGGGTTGAAAATTGATGATGTGGCTTTGAATGGTGCATTTTGAACACAGAAAAAGTCTGGAGTTCAAATAAGTTCAAAAAATGAAATCCCTTTGTAATAGACGAGTTTCCATGTGAAACCCTGATACTTCAAAAGAGACTGTACGTTTTGTACACGAAGTGCATCTAGTTTTTGTCGTAACCCTCCCTACTTTCTTGCACATGCTATGTGGATGAAATGATGATACCATGCCAACTTTCAACCTTTTCAGAGTTCATTTGAAGTGCTTTTCAATTTCAGGGTCTTATAGCTCAAAATAATCAGTAAATGCATGAAAAATAACAAATGAAGTCAGAAAGGGTTGAAAATTGATGATGTGGCTTTGAATAGTGCATTTTGAACATAGAAAAAGTCTGGAGTTCAAATAAGTTCAAAAAAATGAAATCCCATTGTAACCGACGAGTTTCCGTATGAAACCCTGATACTTCGAAAGAGACTGTCCGTTTTGTACACGAAGTGCATCCAATTTTTGCCATAACCCTCTCTACTTTCTTGCACATGCTATGTTTGTGAAATGATGATAGCATGCCTACTTTCATCCTTTTCAGAGTTCATTTGAAATGCTTTTCAATTTCAGGGTCTTATAGCTCAAAATAATCAGTAAATGCATGAAAAATAACAAATGAAGTCAGAAAGGGTTGAAAATTGATGATGTGGCTTTGAATGGTGCATTTTGAACATAGAAAAAGTCTGGAGTTCAAATAAGTTCAAAAAATGACATCCCTTTGTAACCGACGAGTTTCCGTAAGTAACCCTGATACTTCGAAAGAGACTGTCCATTTTGTACACGCAGTGCATCCAATTTTTGCCGTAACCCTCCCTACTTTCTTGCACCTGCTATGTGGGTGAAATGATGATACCATGCAACCTTTCAACCTTTTCAGAGTTCAATTTCAGGGTCTTATAGCTCAAAATAATCAGTAAATGCATGAAAAATAACAAATGAAGTCAGAAAGGGTTGAAAATTGATGATGTGGCTTTGAATGGTGCATTTTGAACACAGAAAAAGTCTGGAGTTCAAATAAGTTCAAAAAATGAAATCCCTTTGTAATAGACGAGTTTCAATGTGAAACCCTGATACTTCAAAAGAGACTGTCCGTTTTGTACACGAAGTGCATCTAGTTTTTGTCGTAACCCTCGCTACTTTCTTGCACATGCTATGTGGATGAAATGATGATACCATGCCAACTTTCAACCTTTTCAGAGTTCATTTGAAGTGCTTTTCAATTTCAGGGTCTTATAGCTCAAAATAATCAGTAAATGCATGAAAAATAACAAATGAAGTCAGAAAGGGTTGAAAATTGATGATGTGGCTTTGAATAGTGCATTTTGAACATAGAAAAAGTCTGGAGTTCAAATAAGTTCAAAAAATGAAATCCCGTTGTAACCGACGAGTTTCCGTATGAAACCCTGATACTTCGAAAGAGACTGTCCGTTTTGTACACGAAGTGCATCCAATTTTTGCCATAACCCTCTCTACTTTCTTGCACATGCTATGTTTGTGAAATGATGATAGCATGCCTACTTTCATCCTTTTCAGAGTTCATTTGAAATGCTTTTCAATTTCAGGGTCTTATAGCTCAAAATAATCAGTAAATGCATGAAAAATAACAAATGAAGTCAGAAAGGGTTGAAAATTGATGATGTGGCTTTGAATGGTGCATTTTGAACATAGAAAAAGTCTGGAGTTCAAATAAGTTCAAAAAATGAAATCCCTTTGTAACCGACGAGTTTCCGTATGAAACCCTGATACTTCGAAAGAGACTGTCCGTTTTGTACACGAAGTGCATCCAATTTTTGCCGTAACCCTCTCTACTTTCTTACACATGCTATGTGGGTGAAATGATGATACCATGCAACCTTTCAACCTTTTCAGAGTTCAATTTCAGGGTCTTATAGCTCAAAATAATCAGTAAATGCATGAAAAATAACAAATGAAGTCAGAAAGGGTTGAAAATTGATGATGTGGCTTTGAATGGTGCATTTTGAACACAGAAAAAGTCTGGAGTTCAAATAAGTTAAAAAATGAAATCCCTTTGTAATAGACGAGTTTCCATGTGAAACCCTGATACTTCAAAAGAGACTGTCCGTTTTGTACACGAAGTGTATCTAGTTTTTGTCGTAACCCTCCCTACTTTCTTGCACATGCTATGTGGATGAAATGATGATACCATGCCAACTTTCAACCTTTCCAGAGTTCATTTGAAGTGCTTTTCAATTTCAGGGTCTTATAGCTCAAACTAATCAGTAAATGCATGAAAAATAACAAATGAAGTCAGAAAGGGTTGAAAATTGATGATGTGGCTTTGAATAGTGCATTTTGAACATAGAAAAAGTCTGGAGTTCAAATAAGTTCAAAAAATGAAATCCCGTTGTAACCGACGAGTTTCCGTATGAAACCCTGATACTTCGAAAGAGACTGTCCGTTTTGTACATGAAGTGCATCCAATTTTTGCCGTAACCCCCTCTACTTTCTTGCACATGCTATGTGGGTGAAATGATGATAGCATGCCAACTTTCATCCTTTTCA
>NW_025228241.1:8271-8989 GCF_018294505.1 Triticum aestivum | reverse complement strand
AGTCAGGAGTTCAAATAAGTTCAAAAAATGAAATCCCTTTGTAACCGACGAGTTTCCCTATGTAACCCTCATACTTCGAAAGAGCCTGTCCGTTTTGTACACGAAGTGCATCCAATTTTTGCCGTAACCCTCTCAACTTTCTTGCACATGCTATGTGGGTGAAATGATGATAGCATGCCAACTTTCATCCTTTTCAGAGTTCATTTGAAATGCTTTTTAATTTCAGGGTCTTATAGCTCAAAATAATCAGTAAATGCATGAAAAATAACAAATGAAGTCAGAAAGGGTTGAAAATTGATGATGTGGCTTTGAATGGTGCATTTTGAACACACAAAAAGTCAGGAGTTGAAATAAGTTTAAAAAAATGAAATCCCTTTGTAACAGACGAGTTTCCATATGTAACCCTGATACTTCGAAAGAGATTGTCCATTTTGTACACGAAGTGCGTCCAATTTTTGCCGTAACCCTCTCAACTTTCTTGCATATGCTATGTGGATGAAATGATGATACCATGCCAACTTTCAACCTTTTCAGAGTTCATTTCTAATGCTTTTCAATTTCAGGGTCTTATAGCACAAAATAAGCAGTAAATGCATGAAAAATAACAACTGAAGTCAGAAAGGGTTGAAAATTGATGATGTGGCTTTGAATAGTTCATTTTGAACACACAAAAAGTCTGGAGTTCAAATAAGTTCAAAAATTGAAATCCCTTTGTAAC
>NW_025228241.1:5702-7615 GCF_018294505.1 Triticum aestivum | reverse complement strand
ATGCAACCTTTCAACCTTTTCAGAGTTCAATTTCAGGGTCTTATAGCTCAAAATAGTCAGTAAATGCATGAACAATAACAAATGAAGTCAGAAAGGGTTGAAAATTGATGATGTGGCTTTGAATGGTGCATTTTGAACACAGAAAAAGTCTGGAGTTCAAATAAGTTCAAAAAATGAAATCCCTTTGTAATAGACGAGTTTCCATGTGAAACCCTGATACTTCAAAAGAGACTGTCCGTTTTGTACACGAAGTGCATCTAGTTTTTGTCGTAACCCTCCCTACTTTCTTGCACATGCTATGTGGATGAAATGATGATACCATGCCACCTTTCAGCCTTTACAGAGTTCATTGGAAGTGCTTTTCAATTTCAGGGTCTTATAGCTCAAAATAATCAGTAAATGCATGAAAAATAACAAATGAAGTCAGAAAGGGTTGAAAATTGATGATGTGGCTTTGAATAGTACATTTTGAACACAGAAAAAGTTTGGAGTTCAAATAAGTTCAAAAAATGAAATCCCTTTGTAACCGACGAGTTTCCGTATGAAACCCTGATACTTCGAAAGAGACTGTCCGTTTTGTACACGAAGTGCATCCAATTTTTGCCGTAACCCACTCTACTTTCTTGCACATGCTATTTGGGTGAAATGATGATAGCATGCCAACTTTCATCCTTTTCAGAGTTCATTTGAAATGCTTTTCAATTTCAGGGTCTTATAGCTCAAAATAATCAGTAAATGCATGAAAAATAACAAATGAACTCAGAAAGGGTTAAAAATTGATGATGTGGCTTTGAATGGTGCAGTTTGAACACACAAAAAGTCAGGAGTTGAAATAAGTTTAAAAAAATGAAATCCCTTTGTAACAGACGAGTTTCCATATGTAACCCTGATACTTCGAAAGAGATTGTCCATTTTGTACACGAAGTGCATCCAATTTTTGCCGTAACCCTCTCAAGTTTCTTGCATATGCTATGTGGATGAAATGATGATACCATGCCAACTTTCAACCTTTTCAGAGTTCATTTGAAATGCTTTTCAATTTCAGTGTCTTATACCTCAAAATAATAAGTAAATGCATGAAAAATAACAAATGAAGTCAGAAAGGGTTGAAAATTGATGATGTGGCTTTGAATGGTGCATTTTGAACACAGAAAAAGTCTGGAGTTCAAATAAGTTCAAAAAATGAAATCCCTTTGTAACCGACGAGTTTCCGTATGAAACCCTGATACTTCGAAAGAGACTGTCCGTTTTGTACACGAAGTGCATCCAATTTTTGCCGTAACCCTCTCTACTTTCTTGCACATGCTATGTGGGTGAAATGATGATACCATGCAACCTTTCAACCTTTTCAGAGTTCAATTTCAGGGTCTTATAGCTCAAAATAATCAGTAAATGCATGAAAAATAACAAATGAAGTCAGAAAGGGTTGAAAATTGATGATGTGGCTTTGAATGGTGCATTTTGAACACAGAAAAAGTCTGGAGTTCAAATAAGTTCAAAAAATGAAATCCCTTTGTAATAGACGAGTTTCCATGTGAAACCCTTATACTTCAAAAGAGAATGTCCGTTTTGTACACGAAGTGCATCTAGTTTTTGTCGTAACCCTCCCTACTTTCTTGCACATGCTATGTGGATGAAATGATGATACCATGCCAACTTTCAACCTTTTCAGAGTTCATTTGAAGTGCTTTTCAATTTCAGGGTCTTATAGCTCAAAATAATCAGTAAATGCATGAAAAATAACAAACGAAGTCAGAAAGGGTTGAAAATTGATGATGTGGCTTTGAATAGTGCATTTTGAACACAGAAAAAGTCAGGAGTTCAAATAAGTTCAAAAAATGAAATCCCTTTGTAACCGACGAGTTTCCCTATGTAACCCTGATACTTCGAAAGAGACTGTCCGTTTTGTACAC
>NW_025228241.1:3070-5007 GCF_018294505.1 Triticum aestivum | reverse complement strand
AGTCAGGAGTTCAAATAAGTTCAAAAAATGAAATCCCTTTGTAACCGACGAGTTTCCCTATGTAACCCTCATACTTCGAAAGAGCCTGTCCGTTTTGTACACGAAGTGCATCCAATTTTTGCCGTAACCCTCTCAACTTTCTTGCACATGCTATGTGGGTGAAATGATGATAGCATGCCAACTTTCATCCTTTTCAGAGTTCATTTGAAATGCTTTTTAATTTCAGGGTCTTATAGCTCAAAATAATCAGTAAATGCATGAAAAATAACAAATGAAGTCAGAAAGGGTTGAAAATTGATGATGTGGCTTTGAATGGTGCATTTTGAACACACAAAAAGTCAGGAGTTGAAATAAGTTTAAAAAAATGAAATCCCTTTGTAACAGACGAGTTTCCATATGTAACCCTGATACTTCGAAAGAGATTGTCCATTTTGTACACGAAGTGCGTCCAATTTTTGCCGTAACCCTCTCAACTTTCTTGCATATGCTATGTGGATGAAATGATGATACCATGCCAACTTTCAACCTTTTCAGAGTTCATTTCTAATGCTTTTCAATTTCAGGGTCTTATAGCACAAAATAAGCAGTAAATGCATGAAAAATAACAACTGAAGTCAGAAAGGGTTGAAAATTGATGATGTGGCTTTGAATAGTTCATTTTGAACACACAAAAAGTCTGGAGTTCAAATAAGTTCAAAAATTGAAATCCCTTTGTAACCGACGAGTTTTCGTATGAAACCCTGATACTTCGAAAGAGACTGTCCGTTTTGTACACGAAGTGCATCCAATTTTTGCCGTAACCCTCTCTACTTTCTTGCACATGCTATGTGGGTGAAATGATGATAGCATGCCAACTTTCATCCTTTTCAGAGTTCATTTGAAATGCTTTTCAATTTCAGGGTCTTATAGCTCAAAATAAGCAGAAAATGCATGAAAAATAACAAATGAACTCAGAAAGGGTTGAAAATTGATGATGTGGCTTTGAATGGTGCAGTTTGAACACACAAAAAGTCAGGAGTTCAAATAAGTTTAAAAAAATGAAATCCTTTGTAACAGACGAGTTTCAATATGTAACCCGGATACTTCGAAAGAGATTGTCCATTTTGTACACGAAGTGCATCCAATTTTTGCCGTAACCCTCTCAACTTTCTTGCATATGCTATGTGGATGAAATGATGATACCATGCCAACTTTCAACCTTTTCAGAGTTCATTTGAAATGCTTTTCAATTTCAGTGTCTTATACCTCAAAATAATAAGTAAATGCATGAAAAATAACAGATGAAGTCAGAAAGGGTTGAAAATTGATGATGTGGCTTTGAATGGTGCATTTTGAACACAGAAAAAGTCTGGAGTTCAAATAAGTTCAAAAAATGAAATCCCTTTGTAACCGACGAGTTTCCGTATGAAACCCTGATACTTCGAAAGAGACTGTCCGTTTTGTACACGAAGTGCATCCAATTTTTGCCGTAACCCTCTCTACTTTCTTGCACATGCTATGTGGGTGAAATGATGATACCATGCAACCTTCCAACCTTTTCAGAGTTCAATTTCAGGGTCTTATAGCTCAAAATAATCAGTAAATGCATGAAAAATAACAAATGAAGTCAGAAAGGGTTGAAAATTGATGATGTGGCTTTGAATGGTGCATTTTGAACACAGAAAAAGTCTGGAGTTCAAATAAGTTCAAAAAATGAAATCCCTTTGTAATAGACGAGTTTCCATGTGAAACCCTGATACTTCAAAAGAGACTGTCCGTTTTGTACACGAAGTGCATCTAGTTTTTGTCGTAACCCTCCCTACTTTCTTGCACATGCTATGTGGATGAAATGATGATACCATGCCAACTTTCAACCTTTTCAGAGTTCATTTGAAGTGCTTTTCAATTTCAGGGTCTTATAGCTCAAAATAATCAGTAAATGCATGAAAAATAACAAA
>NW_025228241.1:0-2027 GCF_018294505.1 Triticum aestivum | reverse complement strand
ATAGCATGCCAACTTTCATCCTTTTCAGAGTTCATTTGAAATGCTTTTTAATTTCAGGGTCTTATAGCTCAAAATAATCAGTAAATGCATGAAAAATAACAAATGAAGTCAGAAAGGGTTGAAAATTGATGATGTGGCTTTGAATGGTGCATTTTGAACACACAAAAAGTCAGGAGTTGCAATAAGTTTAAAAAAATGAAATCCCTTTGTAACAGACGAGTTTCCATATGTAACCCTGATACTTCGAAAGAGATTGTCCATTTTGTACACGAAGTGCGTCCAATTTTTGCCGTAACCCTCTCAACTTTCTTGCATATGCTATGTGGATGAAATGATGATACCATGCCAACTTTCAACCTTTTCAGAGTTCATTTCTAATGCTTTTCAATTTCAGGGTCTTATAGCACAAAATAAGCAGTAAATGCATGAAAAATAACAACTGAAGTCTGAAAGGGTTGAAAATTGATGATGTGGCTTTGAATAGTTCATTTTGAACACACAAAAAGTCTGGAGTGCAAATAAGTTCAAAAATTGAAATCCCTTTGTAACAGATGAGTTTCCGTATGAAACCCTGATACTTCGAAAGAGATTGTCCGTTTTGTACACGAAGTGCATCTAATTTTTGTCGTAACCCTCCCTAATTTCTTGCACATGCTATGTGGATAAAATGATGATAGCATGCCAACTTTCAACCTTTTCAGAGTTCATTTGAAATGCTTCTCAATTTCAGGGTCTTATAGCTCAAAATAATCAGTAAATGCATGAAAAATACCAAATGAAGTCAGAAAGGGTTGAAAATTGATGATGTGGCTTTGAATAGTTCATTTTGAACACACAAAAAGTCTGGAGTTCAAATAAGTTCAAAAATTGAAATCCCTTTGTAACAGATGAGTTTCCGTATGAAACCCTGATACTTCGAAAGAGATTGTCCGTTTTGTACACGAACTGCATCCAATTTTTGCCGTAGCCCTCTCTACTTTCTTGCACATGCTATGTGGGTGAAATGATGATACCATGCAACCTTTCAACCTTTTCAGAGTTCATTTGAAATGCTTTTCAATTCCAGGGTCTTATAGCTCAAAATAAGCAGTAAATGCACGAAAAATAACAAATGAACTCAGAAAGGGTTAAAAATTGATGATGTGGCTTTGAATGGTGCATTTTGAACACGCAAAAAGTCAGGAGTTCAAATAAGTTTAAAAAAATGAAATCCCTTTGTAATAGACGAGTTTCCGTATGTAACCCTGATACTTCGAAAGAGATTGTCCATTTTGTACACGAAGTGCATCCAAGTTTTGCCGTAACCCTCTCAACTTTCATGCATATGCTATGTGGATGAAATGATGATACCATGCCAACTTTCAACCTTTTCAGAGTTCATTTGAAATGCTTTTCAATTTCAGGGTCTTATAGGTCAAAATAATAAGTAAATGCATGAAAAATAACAAATGAAGTCAGAAAGGGTTGAAAATTGATGATGTGGCTTTGAATAGTGCATTTTGAACACACAAAAAGTCTGGAGTTCAAATAAGTTCAAAAATTGAAATCCCTTTGTAACAGATGAGTTTCCGTATGAAACCCTGATACTTCGAAAGAGATTGTCCATTTTGTACACGAAGTGCATCCAATTTTTGCCGTAGCCCTCTCTACTTTCTTGCACATGCTATGTGGGTGAAATGATGATACCATGCAACCTTTCAACCTTTTCAGAGTTCATTTGAAATGCTTTTCAATTCCAGGGTCTTATAGCTCAAAATAAGCAGTAAATGCATGAAAAATAACAAATGAACTCAGAAAGGGTTAAAAATTGATGATGTGGCTTTGAATGGTGCATTGTGAACACGCAAAAAGTCAGGAGTTCAAATAAGTTTAAAAAAATGAAATCCCTTTGTAATAGACGAGTTTCCATATGTAACCCTGATACTTCGAAAGAGATTGTCCATTTTGTACACGAAGAGCATCCAAGTTTTGCCGTAACCCTCTCAACTTTCTTGCATATGCTATGTGGATGAAATGATGATACCATG
>NW_025228240.1:32773-95694 GCF_018294505.1 Triticum aestivum | reverse complement strand
AAATACATAAGTATAGGCTATTTTTAGAGTCCGTATGTGTGGGGAAACAAGAGATAGGGTTGATTTCGGACCCCTCCACCAAGGGCCACGAAATTCCCCCCTCTTCCTCCATATATACAGCCCTTAGGGCATCGTTTAGACTTTGGGTTTTGTTTAGATTAAAAGTTCGCCATAGCTGCAACTTCGCGTACTTCGTTTGTGTTCAACGACCAGACAAAGGCGTCACAGAACCCCACCTTGATCAATAAAGCTTTCATCTTATATTCACAATATCCAGATTGCAATCTTAGTTTCTTGCTTGTTCTTCGTTTGCTCGCAGGAAACAGACCCTCGTGGTCAGGTTGATCGTGCTCCGGCGTGGTCAATAACCTCTCGGAGTTGGTTTAGCGATTGCTAAGGCGCGACGTCCTCGCACGTTCGTAGTCGGATCGTCAAAGTCGACTTCCACCAAAGCGAAATCCACCATCTCATCGAAAAACTTAGTTTAATCTGAAATATGTCATCCAGTTTAACTTCCCTTGATTTTTGCACGTATGACACATGTATACATGAGTAACTTTCATAGTTCATAAAAACTAAAGCCAAAAAATTATCACAAGAAGTAGAAGGCATGAAAATATTAGAACTCAGTTTGCACATATAAGTGAAGCTCTTATTCATTTCAAAAGATTCGCAATGTTCATCCTTAAACCATCCCAACTTTGGTGAATAAACCTTACTTGCATCAAATTTACATGCTACAACATGCTTAAATAAGCAAACATGCAATAAGTCATTGGACACAGAATCACCACCAAGATTGGAGGCCATATCAAAATGATTAAACATTAGTTCTTTTGCATCAACAGTTAATTCAATGGGTGCACTCATAATTGTTGATATTTCAGTTGTTTGATCACTCTCTAAAATAGGTGGTGTGCTCAAATCAACAGGTAACTCAACACATGATGCATTCAAGTTAACTAGGCATGCTTCATTCTCATGTGAAGTTATATCATCAAGACCTTTACTGTTACCTCGCAGAGATGTAGCTGATGTAGGTACGGACGTTGACAATGTACCATACTCTTGAGATGATATCGCGCTCACAATCCGAGGTGGGGCTGCTCTAGTAGGTGCAATAGTGGAGTAACCAACCGGCGGTGGCGAGCATGAACTAGAATAGTAGTTGTTGTAGTCACCTAATGCATCCTCCTGTATTTGTCTCTCAAAGGTACAAGCGCGGACATACATACCAGTAATGCAACGAGGAATATACTGAAATCTTGCCTGAATATCATGGTTCAAACCACCAAAAAATCTATTCATTGTATCATCCTCAGATTCTTCTATGTCACAATGATGCATATAAGATTTGAACTCTTGGTAGTAAGCATGAACAGTGTTACTGCCTTGTTTTAATTGCTCCAATTTGCGACGCAATTCACGACGATAGTAAGGAGGAAAAAATTGTTGTCTCATTACAGCTTTCAAAACTTTCCAAGTTGTGGGTTGGTTATCAATGTTTTTCTTACAATGTACACTCCACCAAACAGAAGCAAAACCAGTAAATGCTCTAATGGTAGCTCGTACTCTCTCAAGTTCAGAAAAATCATGGTGACTAAAAACTTGTTCTACTTCAAGCTCCCAAGCTAGATAAATAGCAGGATTAAATCTACCCTCAAATGATGGTAAAGAGATAACCTGACCATATACTTGTGTGTGTTGTCCCAACTCTCGTGATGGTGAAGATGTGTCCGTCATCCAAGAACTTCTATCTCTGGAACCTGTCATGATTAGTAGAAACAAGAACCAAAATTCAAGAATAATGTTCCTATGAACTTACTAGGATGTGGTTGTAAAGTGCTCACAGTAAAGCAAATATCAATATCTTACAAGTTCTTACCATGGGGCAGGTGGTGACAGGCAACCAGCGGTGTCAAATAACTCCGAAGATTGTGTAATACGATTTCCAGGGGAAAGTACGTATACACGGTGTAGAAATATTGATAGAGGCAAAGGTGTCCCGTCTTTCGATGAGATGGTGGATTTCGCTTTGGTGGAAGTCGACTTTGACGATCCGACTACGAACGCGCGAGGACGTTGCGCCTTAGCAATCGCTAAACCAACTCCGAGAGGTTATTGACCACGCCGGAGCACGATCAACCTGACCACGAGGGTCTGTTTCCTGCGAGCAAACGAAGAACAAGCAAGAAACTAAGATTGCAATCTGGATATTGCGAATATAAGATGAAAGCTTTATTGATCAAGGTGGGGTTCTGTGACGCCTTTGTCTGGTCGTTGAACACAAACGAAGTACGCGAAGTTGCAGCTATGGCGAACTTTTAATCTAAACAAAACCCAAAGTCTAAACGATGCCCTAAGGGCTGTATATATGGAGGAAGAGGGGGGAATTTCGTGGCCCTTGGTGGAGGGGTCCGAAATCAACCCTATCTCTTGTTTCCCCACACATACGGACTCTAAAAATAGCCTATACTTATGTATTTCGAAATTACATGGGCCTGACCCAATAATAAGGTGACGCAGCACCTAAAATAGCGTCGGGACGAAATTTATGAAGTGGCATCTTGTATATTTCGTCCAAGGCTTCATGCACCCATTATGGTGGCTTCAAAGTCCTGAAATCATCACTTGTAACTCCGTTCTTGTTTCCCTTGCGCATGCCATCATCTCCATGCTTGTTCTTGCTCCAATGTTCATCCTTCTCCAAGCTAGGCCCTTCATTTGTAAGCAAAACAAATGTATCCAATTTAGGCAGCATCATATTCTCATGAACATTAGAATCATTACCAAGAAACGAAAGTACCTGGTAATTTAGTTGGCGTGCACGAGCTCTAGTAATTGGTCCAGTATGTATAGCAGCAGGGGCTGTGGGTGTAACAATTGTATTGATGTCCTCATCATCCTCCCCTTCTTGAAATGAAGTCGTCCTCGACGGAAGTTCATCTTCCTCACCCAAGTAAGGCTTCAAATCTGCAATGTTAAAAGTGGGACTAACCCCAAAATCTGCAGGCAGCTCAAGTTTATATGCATTATCATTTATTTTCTCTAACACCTTAAAGGGACCATCAGCACGTGGCATTAGCTTTGATTTGCGCAAATCAGGAAATCTATCCTTACGCAAATGTAACCAAACAAGATCTCCAGGTGCAAACACAACATGTTTTCTACCCTTATCTCCAGCAAGTTTATATTTAGAATTCATCCGCTCAATGTTTTCCTTAGTTAACTCATGCATTTTTAAAATCAATTCAGCACGTTGTTTAGCATCAAAATTAACCTTCTCCGAAGATGGAAGAGGCAACAAATCAATAGGTGCACGAGGTAGGAAACCATACACAACTTCAAAAGGGCACATCTTAGTAGTAGAATGCAATGAACGATTATAAGCAAATTCAATATGAGGCAAGCATTCCTCCCAAATTTTCTTATTATTCTTCAAAACAGCCCTAAGCATAGTAGACAACGTTCTATTGACTACTTCAGTTTGTCCATCAGTTTGGGGGTGACAAGTAGTACTAAAAAGCAGTTTAGTCCCCAACTTAGCCCATAAACATCTCCAAAAGTGGCTAAGAAATTTAGTATCACGATCTGAAACAATAGTATTTGGCACACCATGCAAGCGAATAATTTCACGAAAGAACAAATCAGCAACATTAACAGCATCATCGCTTTTATGACATGGTATAAAGTGTGCCATTTTAGAGAATCTATCCACGACAACAAATATGCTATCCCTCCCCTTCTTTGTTCGAGGTAAACCTAAAACAAAGTCCATAGATATATCCTCCCAAGGTGATGAGGACATCAATACAATTGTTACACCCACAGCCCCTGCTGCTATACATACTGGACCAATTACTAGAGCTCGTGCACGCCAACTAAATTACCAGGTACTTTCGTTTCTTGGTAATGATTCTAATGTTCATGAGAATATGATGCTGCCTAAATTGGATACATTTGTTTTGCTTACAAATGAAGGGCCTAGCTTGGAGAAGGATGAACATTGGAGCAAGAACAAGAATGGAGTTACAAGTGATGATTTCAGGACTTTGAAGCCACCATAATGGGTGCATGAAGCCTTGGACGAAATATACAAGATGCCACTTCATAAATTTCGTCCCGAGGCTATTTTAGGTGCTGCGTCACCTTATTATTGGGCCAGGCCCATGTAATTTCGAAATACATAAGTATAGGCTATTTTTAGAGTCCGTATGTGTGGGGAAACAAGAGATAGGGTTGATTTCGGACCCCTCAACCAAGGGCCACGAAATTCCCCCCTCTTCCTCCATATATACAGCCCTTAGGGCATCGTTTAGACTTTGGGTTTTGTTTAGATTAAAAGTTCGCCATAGCTGCAACTTCGCGTACTTCGTTTGTGTTCAACGACCAGACAAAGGCGTCACAGAACCCCACCTTGATCAATAAAGCTTTCATCTTATATTCGCAATATCCAGATTGCAATCTTAGTTTCTTGCTTGTTCTTCGTTTGCTCGTAGGAAACAGACCCTCGTGGTCAGGTTGATCGTGCTCCGGCGTGGTCAATAACCTCTCGGAGTTGGTTTAGCGATTGCTAAGGCGCGACGTCCTCGCACGTTCGTAGTCGGATCGTCAAAGTCGACTTCCACCAAAGCGAAATCCACCATCTCATCGAAAGACGGGACACCTTTGCCTCTATCAAACCATCTAGTGTTGCTTCTGAAATTAAATTGAAAAGTGCATGTTTATTTGCCACCAAATCTGATATTGATGAGCTAGATTTCAGCAAATCTGTTTGCTATGCTTTTGTGTGCAAAGAGGCATTATTTTCATTTGAGGACGTGCCTTCCTCTTTGCCTCCTGCTGTCACTAACATTTTGCAGGAGTTCGCTGACGTCTTTCCACAAGACGTGCCACCGGGATTACCGCCTATTCGAGGGATTGAGCATCAGTTTGACTTAATTCCCGGTGCTTCACTGCCAAACCGTGCACCATACCGTACCAATCCAGAGGAGACGAAGGAGATTATGCGTCAAGTACAAGAGCTTCTCAACAAAGGTTATATACGCGAATCCCTTAGTCCTTGTGCTGTTCCTATTATTCTAGTGCCAAAAAAGGATGGTACATCACGTATGTGTGTTGATTGTAGAGGCATTAATAATATTACTATTCGTTATCGTCATCCTATTCCTAGGCTAGATGATATGCTTGATGAATTGAGTGGCTCTACAATATTCTCCAAAGTTGATTTGCGTAGTGGATACCATCAAATTCGTATGAAATTGGGAGATGAATGGAAAACAGCATTCAAAACTAAGTTTGGATTATATGAGTGGTTAGTCATGCCTTTTGGGTTAACTAATGCACCTAGTACTTTCATGAGATTAATGAACGAAGTTTTACGTGCTTTCATTGGACGATTTGTGGTAGTTTACTTTGATGACATATTGATTTATAGCAGATCTTTGGAAGAACATTTGGAACATTTACGTGCTGTTTTTATTGCTCTACGTGATGCACGTTTATTTGGTAACCTTGGGAAGTGCACCTTTTGCACCGACCGAGTATCTTTTCTTGGCTATGTTGTTACTCCACAGGGAATTGAAGTTGATAAAGCCAAGATTGAAGCTATTGAGAGTTGGCCGCAACCCAAAACGGTCACACAACTGAGGAGTTTTCTTGGCCTCGCTGGATTCTATAGGCGTTTTGTGAGAGATTTCAGCACCATTGCTGCACCTCTCAATGAGCTTACAAAGAAAGATGTGCCTTTTCTTTGGGGTACCGCACAGGAAGAAGCCTTCACGGTATTGAAAGATAAGTTGACACATGCTCCTTTACTCCAACTTCCTGATTTTAATAAGACTTTTGAGCTTGAATGTGATGCTAGTGGAATTGGATTAGGAGGTGTGTTATTACAAGATGGCAAACCTGTTGCATACTTTTCTGAAAAATTGAGTGGGCCTAGTCTGAATTATTCTACTTATGATAAAGAATTATATGCTCTTGTTCGGACTTTAGAAACATGGCAACATTATTTATGGCCCAAAGAATTTGTTATACATTCTGATCATGAATCTTTGAAACATATTAAAAGTCAAGCTAAACTGAATCGTAGACATGCTAAATGGGTTGAATTCATTGAGACTTTCCCTTATGTCATTAAACACAAGAAGGGAAAAGAAAATGTTATTGCTGATGCATTGTCTCGTCGCTATACTATGCTTTCACAACTTGACTTCAAAATATTTGGTTTGGAGACCATCAAAGATCAATGATGAGGACATCAATACAATTGTTACACCCACAGCCCCTGCTGCCATACATACTGGACCAATTACTAGAGCTCGTGCACGCCAACTAAATTACCAGGTACTTTCGTTTCTTGGTAATGATTCTAATGTTCATGAGAATATGATGCTGCCTAAATTGGATACATTTGTTTTTCTTACAAATGAAGGGCCTAGCTTGGAGAAGGATGAACATTGGAGCAAGAACAAGCATGGAGATGATGGCATGCGCAAGGAAAACAAGAACGGAGTTACAAGTGATGATTTCAGGACTTTGAAGCCACCATAATGGGTGCATGAAGCCTTGGACGAAATATACAAGATGCCACTTCATAAATTTCGTCCCGAGGCTATTTTAGGTGCTGCGTCACCTTATTATTGGGCCAGGCCCATGTAATTTCGAAATACATAAGTATAGGCTATTTTTAGAGTCCGTATGTGTGGGGAAACAAGAGATAGGGTTGATTTCGGACCCCTCCACCAAGGGCCACGAAATTCCCCCCTCTTCCTCCATATCTACAGCCCTTAGGGCATCGTTTAGACTTTGGGTTTTGTTTAGATTAAAAGTTCGCCATAGCTGCAACTTCGCGTACTTCGTTTGTGTTCAACGACCAGACAAAGGCGTCACAGAACCCCACCTTGATCAATAAAGCTTTCATCTTATATTCGCAATATCCAGATTGCAATCTTAGTTTCTTGCTTGTTCTTCGTTTGCTCGCAGGAAACAGACCCTCGTGGTCAGGTTGATCGTGCTCCGGCGTGGTCAATAACCTCTCGGAGTTGGTTTAGCGATTGCTAAGGCGCGACGTCCTCGCACGTTCGTAGTCGGATCGTCAAAGTCGACTTCCACCAAAGCGATATCCATCATCTCATCGAAAGATCGGGACCCTCGCCTCTATCAGTTTTGGGCTGCGGCCAACTCTCAATAGCTTCAATCTTGGCTTTATCAACTTCAATTCCCTGTGGAGTAACAACATAGCCAAGAAAAGATACTCGGTCGGTGCAAAAGGTGCACTTCCCAAGGTTACCAAACAAACGTGCATCACGTAGAGCAATAAAAACAGCACGTAAATGTTCCAAATGTTCTTCCAAAGATCTGCTATAAATCAATATGTCATCAAAGTAAACTACCACAAATCGTCCAATGAAAGCACGTAAAACTTCGTTCATTAATCTCATGAAAGTACTAGGTGCATTAGTTAACCCAAAAGGCATGACTAACCACTCATATAATCCAAACTTAGTTTTGAATGCTGTTTTCCATTCATCTCCCAATTTCATACGAATTTGATGGTATCCACTACGTAAATCAACTTTCGAGAATATTGTAGAGCCACTCAATTCATCAAGCATATCATCTAGCCTAGGAATAGGATGACGATAACGAATAGTAATATTATTAATGCCTCTACAATCAACACACATACGTGATGTACCATCCTTTTTCGGCACTAGAATAATAGGAACAGCACAAGGACTAAGGGATTCGCGTATATAACCTTTGTCGAGAAGCTCTTGTACTTGACGCATAATCTCCTTCGTCTCCTCTGGATTGGTACGGTATGGTGCACGGTTTGGCAGTGAAGCACCGGGAATTAAGTCAATTTGATGCTCAATCCCTCGAATAGGCGGTAATCCCGGTGGCACGTCTTGTGGAAAGACGTCAGCGAACTCCTGCAAAATGTTAGTGACAGCAGGAGGCAAAGAGGAAGGCACGTCCTCGAATGAAAATAATGCCTCTTTGCACACAAAAGCATAGCAAACATATTTGCTGAAATCTAGCTCATCAATATCAGATTTGGTGGCAAATAAACATGCACTTTTCAATTTAATTTCAGAAGCAACACTAGATGGTTTATTATTAGGCTTCATTTGTTGCTCAAATTCTTTTGCCACAATCTGATTTTCACTCTTATTCGTCTCCTGTTTTGCTTTATTAGCTCTATTAATATCATCTTTCAAAATGGAATCAGGAGTCATAGGAAGCAAAGTAATATTTTTACCCTTATGAACAAGAGTATATTGATTGTTTCTACCATGGTGTACAGAATTTTTATCAAATTGCCATGGTCTACCAAGTAATAAGGAACATGCTTGCATAGGTACCACATCACAATCAACATAGTCAGCATATGTAGAGATACTAAAATGCACACGAACAGTACGTGTTACCTTAACCTTGCCGCTGTTGTTGAACCATTGGATGTAGTAAGGATGTGGATGTGGTCTTGTGGTGAGAGAAAGCTTCTCCACCATCTCCATGCTAGCCAAGTTGTTGCAGCTCCCTCCGTCTATGATGATGCGCACAGAACGTTCCTTCACAACTCCCTTGGTATGGAACAAATTGTGCCTCTGATTTTGCTCAGCTTGTGTGACCTGCACACTCAAAACACGTTGAGCAACTAAACATTCATACCTGTCAGCGTCTTCAGGAGCCATGTATTGCGTCTCATGATCAGAATCATCTCCACCATGTTCTTCACGTGTAATAAGAGCCAAAGTCTCCTCATCATAGTCACTAGCGGACTCATATCCACCATCCGCGGTAGCAATCATCACACGCGGAGATTTGCATTCTCTCGCATAATGACCTCCTCCCTTACAACGACGACAAATAATATCACTTGTGTGCCCTGTTGATGCCATGGAAGAAGAAGAACGCTGTGCAGGCCCCGCAGGTGCGCTCTTGGCAGATAATGGTGGTTGTGCCTGTTTTCTTGTATCACGGCTGGAGGTGGCATCTGATGGAGGTGCTAGTGCAGTTGAAGTAGAAAATGCACATGGTGTCCATGATGAAGGTCGGCCTGCAGAAAAGTTAGTTCGCCCCAATGCTTGTCGATCCTGCACTTCACGTTCAGCTTTACAAGCAAGATGGAATAAACGAGTGATATTAGTATACTCCTTATAGTCTAGAATGGTCTGAATCTCTCTATTTAATCCACCCAGAAAACGTGCAAGCATAGCTTCATTCTCCTCAACAATACCACATCTAATCATGCCAGTTTGTAATTCCTGATAATATTCTTCTACAGAATTTTTTCCTTGTCTTAAACGCTGCAATTTTTGAAGCAATTCACGTTGATAATATGGTGGAACCCAACGCCTACGCATAGCAGTTTTCAAAGCAGCCCAAGTAGTTGGAATAGGATATAATCTACAATGTTCAGACCACCATACACATGCAAAACTAGTGAAAGCACAAACAGCAGCAGCAACTCGTCTCTCCTCAGGATATTGTAAACATGTAAATCGTTGTTCAGTTTCTAACTCCCAAGTAAGATATATATCAGGAACATATCTACCCTCAAATGGTGGAATATTCAATTTCAGTTTAGGAATATGGACATCATCGCGTACCTGAGGTGGTGGTGCAGGCCTACCATTACGAATATATACCTGAGGTCGACCTGCTGGTGGTGGTGCTGGTGGCTGCTCGTAGATCTGATTTTGATCAACCTCATCCTCATAATCGGCCGCATACTCATCATCCTCCTGGGTACCAGCAACAGCAGTAGCAGGAGCCACAGAAGTATCAACAGCAGCACCAACAGTTTGGCCAAACGCAAGAGGAACACGGCTCGCTCGGCGAAGGTCTATTTCGCGACGTGGAGGTAGTCGTTGTTGTTGTTGGACAGGTGCGTTAGGTGCAGCGGGTGGTGGTGGTGGTGGAAGACGCGCGAGCAATTCATTAAATCTGTTATCGAGCTTTGTTTCGAACGTCTTCTCAAGGCCAGTGATCTTCTCCATGGCCTCTTCAAAATTGTTCAGCACATCTTGCACCTGTTCAGTCATCATTTGCTGAAACTTATCATGAAGCTCCTTGTTCGATAAATTCTCCCAGTCAATCTCGTCGGCTTGTGATCCTGGCATGGTTAGCAGCAATAGAAACACACAAGAATATGATCCTACAGACTACTAAGAAGTGGTGGTGGTGTATCACAAATCCGTCAAGCAAATCTCAAATTCTTACCAGTTCTTACCCAGCAGCAGGCGGTGATCGGCAACCGTTGTAGTCAAAAACTCTCAAAGCTTGGATAGAGCGATTACCAGGGAGAGTCGAACACACGACGTAGATGTATGTGGAGCTGGGAAGGCTTATAGTATGGTAGCAAAAAGGGTCAGCAATAATCAATTCAGAGATGCAAAGTTGAATAACCGCTCAACGACGGTACTGTGCTGGTCCTAGGCTAGACTGTGCTAGAGATGCGAGCCTAGAACACCTACAAAATCACGGCGCGGCACGTAAACAAGGGAAAAGCACACTCTGAATTTTTTTTTCGCTCTTTTTTTTTGCGCTCTTTTTTTTTGCGCTGCTTTTTTTTTTGCGAAAAATCACTATAATGGCGAGTGTCTCAAAACTCTTCCTAGCTCAAACTGACAGGATGGGCACGAAATTTTTCGACCAATTTTTTTTTTTCGACTGCCCAGACCCAAAAACTGGAAACGGGTCAAAAAAAACTTCCTATAATGGCACCTGTCTCAAAACACTCAGAAACACCTAAAAATAGGATAGCCAGAAATTTTTTCGAAAAATGCGTTTTCGAAAAATTTTGGGCCTAAACGGAGCGTGGCTACCCGACTCTTTTTTTTTCGAAACCTACTCCGTCAAGGAAACACGAATCAGAATCTAGATGGATCTCGAAAACAAACCTAATATGACAAGAACTCGGATTGGTGGTGGATATATGGTGGTAGATGGCAGCGGTGGTGGTATATGACAGCAAGGAAACACGAATCGGAATCTAGATTGATCCCGAAAACAAACCTAATAAGCAAGGAACTCGGATTGGTGGTGGATATATGGTGGTGGTATATGGCAGCGGTGGTAGTATATGGATATGGATCGGTGGTGGTATATGGACACGGATTGGTGGTGGTATATGGATACGGATTCGGAGCGGTGGTGGTAGATGGCAGGGGCGATGATGATGGTGCGGCGACGGCGTGACAACTTGTGAACAGAACTCGAAACTCTAAAAGACTAGACGCTAAGACCAGCAACTGAACACGACGATGCAACCGCAAATTCAACAAAGCAAATACAGAAAAGATTATGCAAGGCTCAGATTGGTTCGGATGGGATGAACTAACCCTAATTTTTTTGGCTTTTTCGTGGACTATAGGTATGAAGAACAGACTCGATCTAAACTACGAAAAACTGTAAAATCTCACCGAGCAACCTGGAAATCTGATACCACTTGATAGAGGCAAAGGTGTCCCGTCTTTCGATGAGATGGTGGATTTCGCTTTGGTGGAAGTCGACTTTGACGATCCGACTACGAACGTGTGAGGACGTCGCGCCTTAGCAATCGCTAAACCAACTCCGAGAGGTTATTGACCACGCCGGAGCACGATCAACCTGACCACGAGGGTCTGTTTCCTGCGAGCAAACGAAGAACAAGCAAGAAACTAAGATTGCAATCTAGATATTGCGAATATAAGATGAAAGCTTTATTGATCAAGATGGGGTTCTGTGACGCCTTTGTCTGGTCGTTGAACACAAACGAAGTACGCGAAGTTGCAGCTATGGCGAACTTTTAATCTAAACAAAACCCAAAGTCTAAACGATGCCCTAAGGGCTGTATATATGGAGGAAGAGGGGGGAATTTCGTGGCCCTTGGTGGAGGGGTCCGAAATCAACCCTATCTCTTGTTTCCCCACACATACGGACTCTAAAAATAGCCTATACTTATGTATTTCGAAATTACACGGGCCTGGCCCAATAATAAGGTGACGCAGCACCTAAAATAGCCTCGGGACGAAATTTAGGAAGTGGCATCTTGTATATTTCGTCCAAGGCTTCATGCACCCATTATGGTGGCTTCAAAGTCCTGAAATCATCACTTGTAACTCCGTTCTTGCTCCCCTTGCGCACGCCATCATCTCCATGCTTGTTCTTGCTCCAATGTTCATCCTTCTCCAAGCTAGGCCCTTCATTTGTAAGCAAAACAAATGTATCCAATTTAGGAAGCATCATATTCTCATGAACATTAGAATCATTACCAAGAAACGAAAGTACCTGGTAATTTAGTTGGCGTGCACGAGCTCTAGTAATTGGTCCAGTATGTATAGCAGCAGGGGTTGTGGGTGTAACAATTGTATTGATGTCCTCATCAAATATGTGGAGCTGGGTTGGCTATATATGGTAGCAAAATATTAGCAATAATCAATTCAGAGATGCAATATTGAATAAACGCTCAACGACGGTACTGTGCTGGTCCTAGGCTAGACCAAACTAGAGACGCGAGCCTAGAACACTAATGAGGTCACGTCGTAGCACAACTAGCATCAATAAAGGATATGAAGTAGCTCTGGACAGCAAGATATAAGTGAAGATCACAATAGCAGTAGACCTATTTAGAAGCTGATGTTGAGGTGCCAAATACTGAACTAGCTTCTGCAACTATTTAGATACGGCTCGTCGCTAGCTTTCATTTGAGTACTCGCGGAGCCAAAACAGACTTCATATGAAGAAGTTATGCCTGTTTTACTGAACTGTGCACAAAAAAGATTCCAATCCAAATTCAAGTACGAGATTGAGTCTAGATAGATCCGAATTTTGTTTTTTTTCTCCTCTCTTTTTTTTCTCACACTTTTTTTTCTTTTCCTTTTGATGAGGACATCAATACAATTGTTACACCCACAGCCCCTGCTGCTATACATACTGGACCAATTACTAGAGCTCGTGCACGCCAACTAAATTACCAGGTACTTTCCTTTCTTGGTAATGATTCTAATGTTCATGAGAATATGATGCTGCCTAAATTGGATACATTTGTTTTGCTTACAAATGAAGGGCCTAGCTTGGAGAAGGATGAACATTGGAGCAAGAACAAGCATGGAGATGATGGCATGCGCAAGGGGAACAAGAACGGAGTTACAAGTGATGATTTCAGGACTTTGAAGCCACCATAATGGGTGCATGAAGCCTTGGATGAAATATACAAGATGCCACTTCATAAATTTCGTCCCGAGGCTATTTTAGGTGCTGCATCACCTTATTATTGGGCCAGGCCCATGTAATTTCGAAATACATAAGTATAGGCTATTTTTAGAGTCCGTATGTGTGGGGAAACAAGAGATAGGGTTGATTTCGGACCCCTCCACCAAGGGCCACGAAATTCCCCCCTCTTCCTCCATATATACAGCCCTTAGGGCATCGTTTAGACTTTGGGTTTTGTTTAGATTAAAAGTTCGCCATAGCTGCAACTTCGCGTACTTCGTTTGTGTTCAACGACCAGACAAAGGCGTCACAGAACCCCACCTTGATCAATAAAGCTTTCATCTTATATTCGCAATATCCAGATTGCAATCTTAGTTTCTTGCTTGTTCTTCGTTTGCTCGCAGGAAACAGACCCTCGTGGTCAGGTTGATCGTGCTCCGGCGTGGTCAATAACCTCTCGGAGTTGGTTTAGCGATTGCTAAGGCGCGACGTCCTCGCACGTTCGTAGTCGGATCGTCAAAGTCGACTTCCACCAAAGCGATATCCATCATCTCATCGAAAGACCGGACACCTTTGCCTCTATCAAGTGGTATCAGATTTCCAGGTTGCTCGGTGAGATTTTACAGTTTTTCGTAGTTTAGATCGAGTCTGTTCTTCATACCTACAGTCCACGAAAAAGCCACAAAAAAAATTAGGGTTAGTTCATCATATCCGAACCAATCTGAGCCTTTGCATAATCTTTTTAGGGTTTTGCTTTGTTGAATTTGCGGTTGCATCGTCGTTTCTAGTTGCTGGTCTTAGAGTCTAGTCTTTTAGAGTTTTGAGTTCTGGTCATAAGTTGTCACGCCGCCGCCGCACCATCATCATCACCCCTGCCATCTACCACCACCGCTTATCCGCCACCGCTTCGAATCCGTATCCATATACCACCACAGCTGTCATATACCACCACCGCTGCCATCTACCACCATATATCCACCACCAATCCGAGTTCTTGTCATATTAGGTTTGTTTTCGAGATCCATCTAGATTCTGATTCGTGTTTCCTTGACGGAGTAGGTTTCGAAAAAAAAAGAGTCGGGAAACCACGCTCCGTTTAGGCCCAAAATTTTTCGAAAACGCCTTTTTCGAAAAATTTTCTGGCTACCCTATTTTTAGGTGTTTCTGAGTATTTTGAGACAGGTGCCATTATAGGAAGTTTTTTTTGACCCGTTTCCAGTTTTTGGGTCCGGGCAGTCGAAAAAAAAAATTTGTCGAAAAAAAAATGTCGTGCCCATCCTGTCAGTTTGACCTAGGAAGAGTTTTCAGACACTCGCTATTATAGTGCTTTTTCGCAAAAAAAAACAGCGCAAAAAAAAGAAGAGCGCAAAAAAAAAGAGAGCGAAACGAAAAATTTCAGAGTGTGCTTTTCCCTTGTTTACGTGTTGCACCGTGATTTTGTTGGTGTTCTAGGCTCGCGTCTCTAGCACAGTCTAGCCTAGGACCAGCACAGTACCGTCGTTGAGCGTTTATTCAACTTTGCATCTTTGAATTGATTATTGCTGACCATTTTTGCTACCATACTATAAGCCTTCCCAGCTCCACATACATCTACGTCGTGTGTTTGACTCTCCCTGGTAATCGCTCTATCCAAGCTTTGAGAGTTTTTGACTACAACGGTTGCCGATCACCGCCTGCTGCTGGGTAAGAACTGGTAAGAATTTGAGATTTGCTTGACGGATTTGTGATACACCACCACCACTTCTTAGTAGTCTGTAGGATCATATTCTTGTGTGTTTCTATTGCTGCTAACCATGCCAGGATCACAAGCCGACGAGATTGACTGGGAGAACTTATCGAACAAGGAGCTTCATGATAAGTTTCAGCAAATGATGACTGAACAGGTACAAGATGTGCTGAACAATTTTGAAGAGGCCATGGAGAAGATCACTGGCCTTGAGAAGATGTTCGAAACAAAGCTCGATAACAGATTTAATGAACTGCTTGCGCGTCTTGCACCACCGACTGCACCTGTCGCACCTCTGCAACAACAACAACTACGCCCCCTTCCGAATCAGTATGGACGAGCACAGCGTGTTCCTATTGAGCCAGGACAAAATTCTGGTGCCGCTGCTACTGCTGTTGGTGTTTCTTTGGCTCCTGCTACTGCTGCTGCTGGTACCCAGGAGGATGATGAGTATGCGGGCGATTATGAGGATGAGGTTGATCAAAATCAGATCTACGAGCAGCCACCAGCACCACCACCAGCAGGTCGACCTCAGGTATATATTCGTAATGGTAGGCCTGCACCACCACCTCAGGTACGAGATGATGTCCATATTCCTAAACTGAAATTGAATATTCCACCATTTGAGGGTAGATATGTTCCTGATATATATCTTACTTGGGAGTTAGAAACTAAACAACGATTTACATGTTTACAATATCCTGAGGAGAGACGAGTTGCTGCTGCTGTTTGTGCTTTCACTAGTTTTGCATGTGTATGGTGGTCTGAACATTGTAGATTATATCCTATTCCAACTACTTGGGCTGCTTTGAAAACTGCTATGCGTACGCGTTGGGTTCCACCATATTATCAACGTGAATTGCTTCAAAAATTGCAGCGTTTAAGACAAGGGAAAAATTCTGTAGAAGAATATTATCAGGAATTACAAACTGGCATGATTAGATGTGGTATTGTTGAGGAGAATGAAGCTATGCTTGCACGTTTTCTGGGTGGATTAAATAGAGAGATTCAGACCATTCTAGACTATAAGGAGTATACTAATATCACTCGTTTATTCCATCTTGCGTGTAAAGCTGAACGTGAAGTGCAGGATCGACAAGCATTGGGGCGAACTAACTTTTCTGCAGGCCGACCTTCATCATGGACACCGCGTGCATCTTCTACTTCAACTGCACCAGCACCTCAATTAGGTGCCTCCTCCAGTCGTGATACAAGAAAACAGGCACAACCACCATTATCTGCCAAGAGCGCACCTGCTGGGCCTGCACGGAGTTCTTCTTCTTCCATGGCATCAACAGGGCACACAAGTGATATTATTTGTCGTCGTTGTAAGGGAGGAGGTCATTATGCGAGAGAATGCAAATCTCCGCGTGTGATGATTGCTACCGCGGATGGTGGATATGAGTCCGCTAGTGACTATGATGAGGAGACTTTGGCTCTTATTACACGTGAAGAACATGGTGGAGATGATTCTGATCATGAGACGCAATACATGGCTCCTGAAGACGCTGGCAGGTATGAATGTTTAGTTGCTCAACGTGTTTTGAGTGTGCAGGTCACACAAGCTGAGCAAAATCAGAGGCACAATTTGTTCCATACCAAGGGAGTTGTGAAGGAACGTTCTGTGCGCGTCATAATAGACGGAGGGAGCTGCAACAACTTGGCTAGCATGGAGATGGTGGAGAAGCTTTCTCTCACCACAAGACCACATCCACATCCTTACTACATCCAATGGTTCAACAACAGCGGCAAGGTTAAGGTAACACGTACTGTTCGTGTGCATTTTAGTATCTCTACATATGTTGATTATGTTGATTGTGATGTGGTACCTATGCAAGCATGTTCCTTATTACTTGGTAGACCATGGCAATTTGATAAAAATTCTGTACACCATGGTAGAAACAATCACTATACTCTTGTTCATAAGGATAAAAATATTACTTTGCTTCCTATGACTCCTGATTCCATTTTGAAAGATGATATGCTTGATGAATTGAGTGGCTCTACAATATTCTCCAAAGTTGATTTGCGTAGTGGCTACCATCAAATTCGTATGAAATTGGGAGATGAATGGAAAACAGCATTTAAAACTAAGTTTGGATTATATGAGTGGTTAGTCATGCCTTTTGGGTTAACTAATGCACCTAGTACTTTCATGAGATTAATGAACGAAGTTTTACGTGCTTTCATTGTACGATTTGTGGTAGTTTACTTTGATGACATATTGATTTATAGCAGATCTTTGGAAGAACATTTGGAACATTTACGTGCTGTTTTTATTGCTCTACGTGATGCACGTTTGTTTGGTAACCTTGGGAAGTGCACCTTTTGCACCGACCGAGTATCTTTTCTTGGCTATGTTGTTACTCCACAGGGAATTGAAGTTGATAAAGCCAAGATTGAAGCTATTGAGAGTTGGCCGCAGCCCAAAACGGTCACACAAGTAAGGAGTTTTCTTGGCCTCGCTGGATTCTATAGGCGTTTTGTGAGAGATTTCAGCACCATTGCTGCACCTCTCAATGAGCTTACAAAGAAAGATGTGCCTTTTCTTTGGGGTACCGCACAGGAAGAAGCCTTCACGGTATTGAAAGATAAGTTGACACATGCTCCTTTACTCCAACTTCCTGATTTTAATAAGACTTTTGAGCTTGAATGTGATGCTAGTGGAATTGGATTAGGAGGTGTGTTATTACAAGATGGCAAACCTGTTGCATACTTTTCTGAAAAATTGAGTGGGCCTAGTCTGAATTATTCTACTTATGATAAAGAATTATATGCTCTTGTTCGGACTTTAGAAACATGGCAACATTATTTATGGACCAAAGAATTTGTTATACATTCTGATCATGAATCATTGAAACATATTAAAAGTCAAGCTAAACTGAATCGTAGACATGCTAAATGGGTTGAATTCATTGAGACTTTCCCTTATGTCATTAAACACAAGAAGGGAAAAGAAAATGTTATTGCTGATGCTTTGTCTCGTCGCTATACTATGCTTTCACAACTTGACTTCAAAATATTTGGTTTGGAGACCATCAAAGATCAATATGTGCATGATGCTGATTTTAAAGATGTAATGCAGAATTGTAAAGAAGGAAGAATGTGGAACAAGTTTGTCGTTAACGATGGATTTGTGTTTCGTGCTAACAAGCTATGCATTCCAGCTAGCTCCGTTCGTCTTTTGTTGTTGCAGGAAGCGCATGGAGGAGGATTAATGGGACATTTTGGCGTGAAGAAGACGGAGGACGTACTTGCTACACATTTCTTTTGGCCAAAGATGAGACGGGATGTTGAGCGTTTTATTGCTCGATGCACTACATGTCAAAAAGCTAAGTCACGACTCAATCCTCATGGTTTATATATGCCTTTCCCTGTACCTAGTGTTCCTTGGGAGGATATATCTATGGACTTTGTTTTAGGTTTACCTCGAACAAAGAAGGGGAGGGATAGCATATTTGTTGTCGTGGATAGATTCTCGAAAATGGCACACTTTATACCATGTCATAAAAGCGATGATGCTGTTAATGTTGCTGATTTGTTCTTTCGTGAAATTATTCGCTTGCATGGTGTGCCAAATACTATTGTTTCAGATCGTGATACTAAATTTCTTAGCCACTTTTGGAGATGTTTATGGGCTAAGTTGGGGACTAAACTGCTTTTTAGTACTACTTGTCACCCCCAAACTGATGGACAAACTGAAGTAGTCAATAGAACGTTGTCTACTATGCTTAGGGCTGTTTTGAAGAATAATAAGAAAATGTGGGAGGAATGCTTGCCTCATATTGAATTTGCTTATAATCGTTCATTGCATTCTACTACTAAGATGTGCCCTTTTGAAGTTGTGTAAGGTTTCCTACCTCGTGCACCTATTGATTTGTTGCCTCTTCCATCTTCGGAGAAGGTTAATTTTGATGCTAAACAACGTGCTGAATTGATTTTAAAAATGCATGAGTTAACTAAGGAAAACATTGAGCGCATGAATGCTAAATATAAACTTGCTGGAGATAAGGGTAGAATTTATCTTACTTGGGAGTTAGAAACTGAACAACGATTTACATGTTTACAATATCCTGAGGAGAGACGAGTTGCTGCTGCCGTTTGTGCTTTCACTAGTTTTGCATGTGTATGGTGGTCTGAACATTGTAGATTATATCCTATTCCAACTACTTGGGCTGCTTTGAAAACTGCTATGCGTACGCGTTGGGTTCCACCATATTATCAACGTGAATTGCTTCAAAAATTGCAGCGTTTAAGACAAGGGAAAAATTCTGTAGAAGAATATTATCAGGAATTACAAACTGGCATGATTAGATGTGGTATTGTTGATGAGAATGAAGCTATGCTTGCACGTTTTCTGGGTGGATTAAATAGAGAGATTCAGACCATTCTAGACTATAAGGAGTATACTAATATCACTCGTTTATTCCATCTTGCTTGTAAAGCTGAACGTGAAGTGCAGGATCGACAAGCATTGGGGCGAACTAACTTTTCTGCAGGCCGACCTTCATCATGGACACCACGTGCATCTTCTACTTCAACTGCACCAGCACCTCCATCCGGTGCCACCTCCAGCCGTGATACAAGAAAACAGGCACAACCACCATTATCTTCCAAGAGCGCACCTGCGGGTCCTGCACAGCGTTCTTCTTCTTCCATGGCATCAACAGGGCACACAAGTGATATTATTTGTCGTCGTTGTAAGGGAGGAGGTCATTATGCGAGGGAATGCAAATCTCCGCGTGTGATGATTGCTACCGCGGATGGTGGATATGAGTCCGCTAGTGACTATGGTGAGGAGACATTGGCTCTTATTACACGTGAAGAACATGGTGGAGATGATTCTGATCATGAGACGCAATACATGGCTCCTGAAGACGCTGACAGGTATGAATGTTTAGTTGCTCAACGTGTTTTGAGTGTGCAGGTCACACAAGCTGAGCAAAATCAGAGGCACAATTTGTTCCATACCAAGGGAGTTGTGAAGGAACGTTCTGTGCGTGTCATCATAGACGGAGGGAGCTGCAACAACTTGGCTAGCATGGAGATGGTGGAGAAGCTTTCTCTCACCACAAGACCACATCCACATCCTTACTACATCCAATGGTTCAACAACAGCGGCAAGGTTAAGGTAACACGTACTGTTCGTGTGCATTTTAGTATCTCTACATATGCTGATTATGTTGATTGTGATGTGGTACCTATGCAAGCATGTTCCTTATTACTTGGTAGACTGATGAGGACATGACTACCTTGGATATGACCAAAAATATTGCATATATGCATATTTGTCAGGTGATTTCTAGTGCAAACTATTCAATAATCTATTTATGTTATCCAGAACAAAAATACTTCACACACTTTTGTGTTTTGTCTAATTGCACGTGGATGGGATATTTGTACAATCCACATATGAAGATAAGGAAGAAAGAGATGTTTATTTGCTGTCCAAAAAGTTCTCTCACGTCACTTTTGGCCCAAGAGAAGATAGAGTCCAAGTCTCTCACGTTCTGGATTCAGATTCGGACTGCACAGACACACCTGACTCAAAACGCACACAAGTTTTTCATACGGACTCCGAATTGGGTGATTCTTTTTTTGTTGGAAACAAGATTTCATGTACTTTCCAACCCAACTGGAATCACCTTCAAATTCGTCCGGAGCGTTGAGTTGTGGACGAAACAATCTGATGCTGCAGCAGAATCCGAGTCAAACTACAAGTCCAAAGGTGTTACATCACCTCCACTTGGGCCCATTGGCCTTGTACGACCTAGATTTAGTTTTAGGCTGCCTTGGGACGTCCTCCCACCTCCTTGGCCTCCACCCCTTGCTCCTATATAAGTAGATCCATCTAGTAGCTTTTCCTGGGGATTTGTTTAGTTAAAAGTTAGCCAACGCAACTTCGTGTACTTCGTTTGTGTCCAACGACCAGACCAAGACCGCTTACGGATCCCCACCATTATCAATACCTCATATATATTTGCAATATTCAGATTGCTTTATCATATTCTTGCTCGTTCTTCGATTGCTTGCAGGAATAGACCTTCGTGGTCAGGCTGACCGTGCTTTCGGCATCGTCAGTAACCTCAGAAGATTGGTTTAGCGATTGCTAAGGCGCAACGTCGTGCACGTTTGTAGTCGGATCATCAAAGTCGTCTCCACCAAATCGATAGTTATCATCTCATCGAAAGATCGGGACACCCTCGCCTCTATCAAGTGGTATCAGTTTTCAGGTTGCTCGGTGAGAATTTCCAGTTTTCCTAGATTAGATTTATTTTCTTACCTATTGTCCAAGAAAAAGCCACAGCCACACAAAAAAAAATTAGATCTGTTCATCCTTTATCCAAGCCAGTTTGAGCCTTTGCAATTTTCTATTCATTGCTTGCATAGTTGAATTATCGGTTGCATCGTCGTGTAAGTTGCTGGTCTTAGCGTCTAGTTCCTTTAGAGTTTCGAGTTCTGTTCACATTAGTCACGCCGCCGCTGCATCATTATCCCTTCCGCTGTCCACCATCCCATCTATTAATTTCCACCACGTGCTACGCACTGTTCATTGTCATAATCATAGTTGAGGTCATTCACATCTTCGCCTGATCCAATCTGCATCTTATCTAGTTTGTCTTGAAAAAAAAGATAGAGAAAAAGAGAGAAAAAAGGAAAAAAAAAGAAAAAGAGAGAGAAGAAAAAGAAAAAAAAGCGTGAGAAAAAAAAGAGAGAAGAAAAAAAAATTGGATCTATCTAGAATCAATCTCGTACCTGAATTCGGATTGGAATCTGTTTTGCGCACTGTTCAGTAAAACAGGTGTATCTTCCTCATACGAAGTCCGTTGTGGCTCCGTGAGTACTCAAATTGAAGCTAGCGACGAGCCGCATCTAAATAGTTGCAGAAGCAAGTTCAATATTTGACACCTCAAAATCGGCTTCTAAATAGGCCTTTTTGCCCTCCGAAGTTCATGAACACAGCTTGTTCCAATTTTTCAGGCCAGTTTTAGAATTCTTTGACTCCTCATATCAACTCGGAATTGAGTGATTCTTTTTGCATTGGAAAGGTTGAGTTAATAGCATTCTTTGAAAGAATTTATCAGAAAATTGTCTTAAACTTTTCAAGTGGAAAGTTGGAGAGAGAGAGTTGTTGTATATCCTGCTTGGCAGTTGTTTTTCATCATTATCTTCACTGCCGTTGTGATATTCACTTATATCTTGCTGTCAAGAGCTACTTAGTATCCTTCATTGATGCTAGTTGTGCTATGCCGTGACCTCATTAGTGTTCTAGGCTCGCATCTCTAGTACGGTCTAGCCTAGGACCAGCACAGTACCGTCGTTGAGCGTTTATTCAACATTGCATCTTTGAATTGATTATTGCTAATCTTTTGCTACCATATATAGCCAACCCAGCTCCACATATTTCTACACCGTGTATACATACGCTCCCCTGGCAATCGCTTTACTCAATATTCGGAGTTACTTGACACCACTGGTTGCCGATCACCGCCTGCTGCATGGTAAGAACTTGTAAGACATTGATATTTGCTTTACTGTGAGCGTTTTACCACCACATCCTAGTAGTTATAGGAACATTATTTTTGGGTTTTGTTTCTTGTTCTACTAATCATGACAGGATCCAGAGTCAATTCATGGGCTTTGTCGATCGCGGGAGACGTGCCACCACCTTTGCAAATACCACAACCGTCACGAGAGGTGCACAAACATCCAAATGCACATGATCAGGTTAATGTATCTATACCACCATTTAATGGCCGTTTTAAACCTGCTTTATATATTGAATGGGAGTTCAACATAAAAAATATATTTTGATAGAGGCAAAGGTGTCCCGTCTTTCGATGAGATGGTGGATTTCGCTTTGGTGGAAGTCGACTTTGACGATCCGACTACGAACGTGCGAGGACGTCGCGCCTTAGCAATCGCTAAACCAACTCCGAGAGGTTATTGACCACGCCGGAGCACGATCAACCTGACCACGAGGGTCTGTTTCCTGCGAGCAAACGAAGAACAAGCAAGAAACTAAGATTGCAATCTGGATATTGCGAATATAAGATGAAAGCTCTATTGATCAAGGTGGGGTTCTGTGACGCCTTTGTCTGGTCGTTGAACACAAACGAAGTACGCGAAGTTGCAGCTATGGCGAACTTTTAATCTAAACAAAACCCAAAGTCTAAACGATGCCCTAAGGGCTGTATATATGGAGGAAGAGGGGGGAATTTCGTGGCCCTTGTTGGAGGAGTCCGAAATCAACCCTATCTCTTGTTTCCCCACACATACGGACTCTAAAAATAGCCTATACTTATGTATTTCGAAATTACATGGGCCTGGCCCAATAATAAGGTGACGCAGCACCTAAAATAGCCTCGGGACGAAATTTATGAAGTGGCATCTTGTATATTTCGTCCAAGGCTTCATGCACCCATTATGGTGGCTTCAAAGTCCTGAAATCATCACTTGTAACTCCGTTCTTGTTCTTCTCTCGCATGTCATCATCTCCATGCTTGTTCTTGCTCCAATGTTCATCCTTATCCAAGCTAGGCCCTTCATTTGTAAGCAAAACAAATGTATCCAATTTAGGCAGCATCATATTCTCATGAACATTAAAATCATTACCAAGAAACGAAAGTACCTGGTAATTTAGTTGGCGTGCACGAGCTCTAGTAATTGGTCCAGTATGTATAGCAGCAGGGGCTGTGGGTGTAACAATTGTATTGATGTCCTCATCATCCTCCCCTTCTTGAAATGAAGTCGTCCTCGACGGAAGTCCATCTTCCTCACCCAAATAAGGCTTCAAATCTGCAATGTTAAAAGTGGGACTAACCCCAAAATTTGCAGGCAGCTCAAGTTTATATGCATTATCATTTATTTTCTCTAACACCTTAAAGGGACCATCAGCACGTGGCATTAGCTTTGATTTGCGCAAATCAGGAAATCTATCCTTACGCAAATGTAACCAAACAAGATCTCCAGGTGCAAACACAACATGTTTTCTACCCTTATCTCCAGCAAGTTTATATTTAGCATTCATACGCTCAATGTTTTCCTTAGTTAACTCATGCATTTTTAAAATCAATTCAGCACGTTGTTTAGCATCAAAATTAACCTTCTCCGAAGATGGAAGAGGCAACAAATCAATAGGTGCACGAGGTAGGAAACCATACACAACTTCAAAAGGGCACATCTTAGTAGTAGAATGCAATGAACGATTATAAGCAAATTCAATATGAGGCAAGCATTCCTCCCACATTTTCTTATTATTCTTCAAAACAGCCCTAAGCATAGTAGACAACGTCCTATTGACTACTTCAGTTTGTCCATCAGTTTGGGGGTGACAAGTTGATAGAGGCAAAGGTGTCCCGTCTTTCGATGAGATGGTGGATTTCGCTTTGGTGGAAGTCGACTTTGACGATCCGACTACGAACGTGCGAGGACGTCGCGCCTTAGCAATCGCTAAACCAACTCCGAGAGGTTATTGACCACGCCGGAGCACGATCAACCTGACCACGAGGGTCTGTTTCCTGCGAGCAAACGAAGAACAAGCAAGAAACTGAGATTGCAATCTGGATATTGCGAATATAAGATGAAAGCTTTATTGATCAAGGTGGGGTTCTGTGACGCCTTTGTCTGGTCGTTGAACACAAACGAAGTACGCGAAGTTGCAGCTATGGCGAACTTTTAATCTAAACAAAACCCAAAGTCTAAACGATGCCCTAAGGGCTGTATATATGGAGGAAGAGGGGGGAATTTCGTGGCCCTTGGTGGAGGGGTCCGAAATCAACCCTATCTCTTGTTTCCCCACACATACGGCCTCTAAAAATAGCCTATACTTATGTATTTCGAAATTACATGGGCCTGGCCCAATAATAAGGTGACGCAGCACCTAAAATAGCCTCGGGACGAAATTTATGAAGTGGCATCTTGTATATTTCGTCCAAGGCTTCATGCACCCATTATGGTGGCTTCAAAGTCCTGAAATCATCACTTGTAACTCCGTTCTTGTTCCCCTTGCGCATGCCATCATCTCCATGCTTGTTCTTGCTCCAATGTTCATCCTTCTCCAAGCTAGGCCCTTCATTTGTAAGCAAAACAAATGTATCCAATTTAGGCAGCATCATATTCTCATGAATATTAGAATCATTACCAAGAAACGAAAGTACCTGGTAATTTAGTTGGCGTGCACGAGCTCTAGTAATTGGTCCAGTATGTATAGCAGCAGGGGCTGTGGGTGTAACAATTGTATTGATGTCCTCATCAGACTTTGGCTCTTATTACACGTGAAGAACATGGTGGAGATGATTCTGATCATGAGACGCAATACATGGCTCCTGAAGACGCTGACAGGTATGAATGTTTAGTTGCTCAACGTGTTTTGAGTGTGCAGATCACACAAGCTGAGCAAAATCAGAGGCACAATTTGTTCCATACCAAGGGAGTTGTGAAGGAACGTTCTGTGCGCGTCATCATAGACGGAGGGAGCTGCAACAACTTGGCTAGCATGGAGATGGTGGAGAAGCTTTCTCTCACCACAAGACCACATCCACATCCTTACTACATCCAATGGTTCAACAACAGCGGCAAGGTTAAGGTAACACGTACTGTTCGTGTGCATTTTAGTATCTCTACATATGCTGATTATGTTGATTGTGATGTGGTACCTATGCAAGCATGTTCCTTATTACTTGGTAGACCATGGCAATTTGATAAAAATTCTGTACACCATGGTAGAAACAATCACTATACTCTTGTTCATAAGGATAAAAATATTACTTTGCTTCCTATGACTCCTGATTACATTTTGAAAGATGATATTAATAGAGCTAATAAAGCACAACAGGAGAAGAATAAGAGTGAAAATCAGATTGTGGCAAAAGAATTTGAGCAACAAATGAAGCCTAATAATAAACCATCTAGTGTTGCTTCTGAAATTAAATTGAAAAGTGCATGTTTATTTGCCACCAAATCTGATATTGATGAGCTAGATTTCAGCAAATCTGTTTGCTATGCTTTTGTGTGCAAAGAGGCATTATTTTCATTCGAGGACGTGCCTTCCTCTTTGCCTCCTGCTGTCACTAACATTTTGCAGGAGTTCGCTGACGTATTTCCACAAGACGTGCCACCGGGATTACCGCCTATTCGAGGGATTGAGCATCAGATTGACTTAATTCCCGGTGCTTCACTGCCAAACCGTGCACCATACCGTACCAATCCAGAGGAGACGAAGGAGATTATGCGTCAAGTACAAGAGCTTCTCGACAAAGTGATAGAGGCGAGGGTCCCGATCTTTCGATGAGATGATGGATATCGCTTTGGTGGAAGTCGACTTTGACGATCCGACTACGAACGTGCGAGGACGTCGCGCCTTAGCAATCGCTAAACCAACTCCGAGAGGTTATTGACCACGCCGGAGCACGTTCAACCTGACCACGAGGGTCTGTTTCCTGCGAGCAAACGAAGAACAAGCAAGAAACTAAGATTGCAATCTGGATATTGCGAATATAAGATGAAAGCTTTATTGATCAAGGTGGGGTTCTGTGACGCCTTTGTCTGGTCGTTGAACACAAACGAAGTACGCGAAGTTGCAGCTATGGCGAACTTTTAATCTAAACAAAACCCAAAGTCTAAACGATGCCCTAAGGGCTGTATATATGGAGGAAGAGGGGGGGAATTTCGTGGCCCTTGGTGGAGGGGTCCGAAATCAACCCTATCTCTTGTTTCCCCACACATACGGACTCTAAAAATAGCCTATACTTATGTATTTCGAAATTACATGGGCCTGGCCCAATAATAAGGTGACGCAGCACCTAAAATAGCCTCGGGACGAAATTTATGAAGTGGCGTCTTGTATATTTCGTCCAAAGCTTCATGCACCCATTATGGTGGCTTCAAAGTCCTGAAATCATCACTTGTAACTCCGTTCTTGTTTCCCTTGCGCATGCCATCATCTCCATGCTTGTTCTTGCTCCAATGTTCATCCTTCTCCAAGCTAGGCCCTGGTAATTTAGTTGGCGTGCACGAGCTCTAGTAATTGGTCCAGTATGTATAGCAGCAGGGGCTGTGGGTGTAACAATTGTATTGATGTCCTCATCATCCTCCCCTTCTTGAAATGAAGTCGTCCTCGACGGAAGTTCATCTTCCTCACCCAAATAAGGCTTCAAATCTGCAATGTTAAAAGTGGGACTAACCCCAAAATTTGCAGGCAGCTCAAGTTTATATGCATTATCATTTATTTTCTCTAACACCTTAAAGGGACCATCAGCACGTGGCATTAACTTTGATTTGCGCAAATCAGGAAATCTATCCTTACGCAAATGTAACCAAACAAGATCTCCAGGTGCAAACACAACATGTTTTCTACCCTTATCTCCAGCAAGTTTATATTTAGCATTCATGCGCTCAATGTTTTCCTTAGTTAACTCATGCATTTTTAAAATCAATTCAGCACGTTGTTTAGCATCAAAATTAACCTTCTCCGAAGATGGAAGAGGCAACAAATCTATAGGTGCACGAGGTAGGAAACCATACACAACTTCAAAAGGGCACATCTTAGTAGTAGAATGCAATGAACGATTATAAGCAAATTCAATATGAGGCAAGCATTCCTCCCACATTTTCTTATTATTCTTCAAAACAGCCCTAAGCATAGTAGACAACGTTCTATTGACTACTTCAGTTTGTCCATCAGTTTGGGGGTGACAAGTAGTACTAAAAAGCAGTTTAGTCCCCAACTTAGCCCATAAACATCTCCAAAAGTGGCTAAGAAATTTAGTATCACGATCTGAAACAATAGTATTTGGCACACCATGCAAGCCAATAATTTCACGAAAGAACAAATCAGCAACATTAACAGCATCATCGCTTTTATGACATGGTATAAAGTGTGCCATTTTCGAGAATCTATCCACGACAACAAATATGCTATCCCTCCCCTTCTTTGTTCGAGGTAAACCTAAAACAAAGTCCATAGATATATCCTCCCAAGGAACACTAGGTACAGGCAAAGGCATATATAAACCATGAGGATTGAGTCGTGACTTAGCTTTTTGACATGTAGTGCATCGAGCAATAAAACGCTCAACATCCCGTCTCATCTTTGGCCAAAATAAATGTGTAGCAAGTACGTCCTCCGTCTTCTTCACGCCAAAGTGTCCCATTAATCCTCCTCCATGCGCCTCCTGCAACAACAAAAGACGAACGGAGCTAGCTGGAATGCATAGCTTGTTAGCACGAAACACAAATCCATCGTTAACGACAAACTTGTTCCACATTCTTCCTTCTTTACAATTCTGCATTACATCTTTAAAATCAGCATCATGCACATATTGATCTTTGATGGTCTCCAAACCAAATATTTTGAAGTCAAGTTGTGAAAGCATAGTATAGCGACGAGACAATGCATCGGCAATAACATTTTCTTTTCCCTTCTTGTGTTTAATGACATAAGGGAAAGTTTCAATGAATTCAACCCATTTAGCAGGTCTACGATTCAGTTTAGCTTGACTTTTAATATGTTTCAAAGATTCATGATCAGAATGTATAACAAATTCTTTGGGCCATAAATAATGTTGCCATGTTTCTAAAGTCCGAACAAGAGCATATAATTCTTTATCATAAGTAGAATAATTCAGACTAGGCCCACTCAATTTTTCAGAAAAGTATGCAACAGGTTTGCCATCTTGTAATAACACACCTCCTAATCCAATTCCACTAGCATCACATTCAAGCTCAAAAGTCTTATTAAAATCAGGAAGTTGGAGTAAAGGAGCATGTGTCAACTTATCTTTCAATACCGTGAAGGCTTCTTCCTGTGCGGTACCCCAAACAAAAGGCACATCCTTCTTTGTAAGCTCATTGAGAGGTGCAGCAATGGTGCTGAAATCTCTCACAAAACGCCTATAGAATCCAGCGAGGCCAAGAAAACTCCTCACTTGTGTGACCGTTTTGGGCTGCGGCCAACTCTCAATAGCTTCAATCTTGGCTTTGTCAACTTCAATTCCCTGTGGAGTAACAACATAGCCAAGAAAAGATACTCGGTCGGTGCAAAAGGTGCACTTCCCAAGGTTACCAAACAAACGTGCATCACGTAGAGCAATAAAAACAGCACGTAAATGTTCCAAATGTTCTTCCAAAGATCTGCTATAAATCAGTATATCATCAAAATAGACTACCACAAATCGTCCAATGAAAGCATGTAAAACTTCATTCATTAGTCTCATGAAAGTACTAGGCGCATTAGTTAACCCAAAAGGCATGACTAACCACTCATATAATCCAAACTTAGTTTTAAATGCTGTTTTCCATTCATCTCCCAATTTCATACGAATTTGATGGTATCTACTACGCAAATCAACTTTGGAGAATATTGTAGAGCCACTCAATTCATCAAGCATATCATCTAGCCTAGGAATAGGATGACGATAACGAATAGTAATATTATTAATGCCTCTACAATCAACACACATACGTGATGTACCATCCTTTTTCGGCACTAGAATAATAGGAACAGCACAAGGACTAAGGGATTCACGTATATAACCTTTGTCGAGAAGCTCTTGTACTTGACGCATAATCTCCTTCGTCTCCTCTGGATTGGTACGGTATGGTGCACGGTTTGGCAGTGAAGCACCGGGAATTAAGTCAATCTGATGCTCAATCCCTCGAATAGGCGGTAATCCCGGTGGCACGTCTTGTGGAAAGACGTCAGCGAACTCCTGCAAAATGTTAGTGACAGCAGGAGGCAAAGAGGAAGGCACGTCCTCGAATGAAAATAATGCCTCTTTGCACACAAAAGCATAGCAAACAGATTTGCTGAAATCTAGCTCATTAATATCAGATTTGGTGGCAAATAAACATGCACTTTTCAATTTAATTTCAGAAGCAACACTAGATGGTTTATTATTAGGCTTCATTTGTTGCTCAAATTCTTTTGCCACAATCTGATTTTCACTCTTATTCTTCTCCTGTTGTGCTTTATTAGCTCTATTAATATCATCTTTCAAAATGGAATCAGGAGTCATAGGAAGCAAAGTAATATTTTTATCCTTATGAACAAGAGTATAGTGATTGTTTCTACCATGGTGTACAGAATTTTTATCAAATTGCCATGGTCTACCAAGTAATAAGGAACATGCTTGCATAGGTACCACATCACAATCAACATAATCAGCATATGTAGAGATACTAAAATGCACACGAACAGTACGTGTTACCTTAACCTTGCCGCTGTTGTTGAACCATTGGATGTAGTAAGAATGTGGATGTGGTCTTGTGGTGAGAGAAAGCTTCTCCCCCATCTCCATGCTAGCCAAGTTGTTGCAGCTCCCTCCGTCTATGATGACGCGCACAGAACGTTCCTTCACAACTCCCTTGGTATGGAACAAATTGTGCCTCTGATTTTGCTCAACTTGTGTGACCTGCACACTCAAAACACGTTGAGCAACTAAACATTCATACATGTCAGCGTCTTCAGGAGCCATGTATTGCGTCTCATGATCAGAATCATCTCCACCATGTTCTTCACGTGTAATAAGAGCCAAAGTCTCCTCATCATAGTCACTAGCGGACTCATATCCACCATCCGCGGTAGCAATCATCACACGCGGAGATTTGCATTCTCTCGCATAATGACTCCTCCCTTACAACGACGACAAATAATATCACTTGTGTGCCCTGTTGATGCCATGGAAGAAGAAGAACGCTGTGCAGGCCACGCAGGTGCGCTCTTGGCAGATAATGGTGGTTGTGCCTGTTTTCTTGTATCACGGCTGGAGGTGGCACCGGATGGACGTGCTGGTGCAGTTGAAGTAGAAGATGCACGTGGTGTCCATGATGAAGGTCGGCCTGCAGAAAAGTTAGTTCGCCCCAATGCTTGTCGATCCTGCACTTCACGTTCAGCTTTACAAGCAAGATGGAATAAACGAGTGATATTAGTATACTCCTTATAGTCTAGAATGGTCTGAATCTCTCTATTTAATCCACCCAGAAAACGTGCAAGCATAGCTTCATTCTCCTCAACAATACCACATCTAATCATGCCAGTTTGTAATTCCTGATAATATTCTTCTACAGAATTTTTCCCTTGTCTTAAACGCTGCAATTTTTGAAGCAATTCACGTTGATAATATGGTGGAACCCAACGCGTACGCATAGCAGTTTTCAAAGCAGCCCAAGTAGTTGGAATAGGATATAATCTACAATGTTCACACCACCATACACATGCAAAACTAGTGAAAGCACAAACGGCAGCAGCAACTTGTCTCTCCTCAGGATATTGTAAACATGTAAATCGTTGTTCAGTTTCTAACTCCCAAGTAAGATATATATCAGGAACATATCTACCCTCAAATGGTGGAATATTCAATTTCAGTTTAGGAATATGGACATCATCTCGTACCTGAGGTGGTGGTGCAGGCCTACCATTACGAATATATACCTGAGGTCGACCTGCTGGTGGTGGTACAGGTGGCTGCACGTAGTGTTGATTTTGATCAACCTCAGCCTCATAATCTCCCACATAATCATCCTCCTCCGCATCAGCGGCAGGAGCCACAGAAGTATCAACAGCAGCACCAACAGTTTGGCCAAACGCAAGAGGAACACGGCTTGCTCGGCGGAGGTCTGCTTCGCGACGTGGAGGTAGTCGTTGTTGTTGTTGTTGGAGAGGTGCGTTAGGTGCAGCGGGTGGTGGTGGTGGAAGACGCGCGAGCAATTCATTAAACTTGTTATCGAGCTTTGTTTCGAACGTCTTCTCAAGGCCAGTTATCTTCTCCATGGCCTCTTCAAAATTGTTCAGCACATCTTGCACCTGTTCAGTCATCATTTGCTGAAACTTATCATGAAGCTCCTTGTTCGATAAATTCTCCCAGTCAATCTCGTCGGCTTGTGATCCTGGCATGGTTAGCAGCAATAGAAACACACAAGAATATGATCCTACAGACTACGAACAAGTGGTGGTGGTGGGTGTCACAAATCCGTCAAGCAAATCTCAAATTCTTACCAGTTCTTACCCAGCAGCGGGCGATGATCGGCAACCGTTGTAGTCAAAAACTCTCAAAGCTTGGATAGAGCGATTACCAGGGAGAGTCAAACGCACGACGTAGATGTATGTGGAGCTGGGAAGGCTTATAATATGGTAGCAAAAAGGGTCAGCAATAATCAATTCAGAGATGCAAAGTTGAATAAACGATCAACGACGGTACTGTGCTGGTCCTAGGCTAGACTGTGCTAGAGACGCGAGCCTAGAACACTAACAAAATCACGGCGCGGCACGTAAGCAAGGGAAAAGCACACTCTGAAAAAAAATTCGTTCTTTTTTTTGCGCTCTTTTTTTTGCGCTGCTTTTTTTTTGCGAAAAATCACTATAATGGCGAGTGTCTCAAAACTCTTCCTAGCTCAAACTGACAGGATGGGCACGAAATTTTTTCGACCAAATTTTTTTTTTCGACTGCCCGGACCCAAAAACTGGAAACGGGTCAAAAAAAACTTCCTATAATGGCACCTGTCTCAAAACACTCAAAAACACCTAAAAATAGGATAGCCAGAAATTTTTTCGAAAAATGCGTTTTCGAAAAATTTTGGGCCTAAACGGAGCGTGGCTACCCGACTCCGGCAAGGAAACACGAATCGGAATCTAGATGGATCCCGAAAACAAACCTAATAAGCAAAGAACTCGGATTGGTGGTGGATATATGGTGGTGGTATATGGCAGCGGTGGTGGTAGCGGTGGTAGTATATGGATATGGATCGGTGGTGGTATATGGACACGGATTGGTGGTGGTATATGGACACGGATTCGGTGCGGTGGTGGTAGATGGCTGGGGCGATGATGATGGTGCGGCGGCGGCGTGACAACTTATGACCAGAACTCGAAACTCTAAAAGACTAGACTCTAAGACCAGCAACTAGACACGACGATGCAACCGCAAATTCAACAAAGCAAAACCCTAAACATATTATGCAAGGCTCAGATTGGTTCGGATATGATGCACTAACCCTAATTTTTTTGTGTGGCTTTTTCGTGGACTATAGGTATGAAGAACAGACTCGATCTAAACTACGAAAAACTGTAAAATCTCACCGAGCAACCTGGAAATCTGATACCACTTGATAGAGGCAAAGGTGTCCCGTCTTTCGATGAGATGGTGGATTTCGCTTTGGTGGAAGTCGACTTTGACGATCCGACTACGAACGTGCGAGGACGTCGCGCCTTAGCAATCGCTAAACCAACTCCGAGAGGTTATTGACCACGCCGGAGCACGATCAACCTGACCACGAGGGTCTGTTTCCTGCGAGCAAACGAAGAACAAGCAAGAAACTAAGATTGCAATCTGGATATTGCGAATATAAGATGAAAGCTCTATTGATCAAGGTGGGGTTCTGTGACGCCTTTGTCTGGTCGTTGAACACAAACGAAGTACGCGAAGTTGCAGCTATGGCGAACTTTTAATCTAAACAAAACCCAAAGTCTAAACGATGCCCTAAGGGCTGTATATATGGAGGAAGAGGGGGGAATTTCGTGGCCCTTGGTGGAGGAGTTCGAAATCAACCATATCTCTTGTTTCCCCACACATACGGACTCTAAAAATAGCCTATACTTATGTATTTCGAAATTACATGGGCCTGGCCCAATAATAAGGTGACGCAGCACCTAAAATAGCCTCGGGACGAAATTTATGAAGTGGCATCTTGTATATTTCGTCCAAGGCTTCATGCACCCATTATGGTGGCTTCAAAGTCCTGAAATCATCACTTGTAACTCCGTTCTTGTTCTTCTTGCGCATGCCATCATCTCCATGCTTGTTCTTGCTCCAATGTTCATCCTTCTCCAAGCTAGGCCCTTCATTTGTAAGCAAAACAAATGTATCCAATTTAGGCAGCATCATATTCTCATGAACATTAGAATCATTACCAAGAAACGGAAGTACCTGGTAATTTAGTTGGCGTGCACGAGCTCTAGTAATTGGTCCAGTATGTATAGCAGCAGGGGCTATGGGTGTAACAATTGTATTGATGTCCTCATCATATTTGCTTCCCATAATTTCAATGAACATAAAAAGGTTAAGGTTGCGGTTGGTTCTTTCACTGGTTATGCTTTGGTTTGGTGGAGTGAATATTGTCGGTTACACCCTGATTATATACCTACTACTTGGGATGATTTGAAACTTGCCATGCGACATACTTTCGTCCCTGCTTATTATACTCGTGACATGATTAAGAAGTTGCAACACTTAAAACAAGGTAGTGAAACTGTAACAAAATATTATGATGATTTACAAACTACCTTGTTGCATTCCTCTTTAGAAGAAAGTGAAGATGATTTTATGGATAGATTTTGGGGAGGATTAAACCGTGATATTCAAGAGATACTAATTCATGAAGAGTGTTATCCTATGGACCATTTGTTTCATCTTGCTTGCAAAGCTGAACAGGAAATAAAATGACGTGTTGGCCACGAGGAGAACAAGCGCACGGTGCACATTCCAAGAGTTGATATGATTGTTCCTTCAACTACTAAGCATACTATGACAACCACATCCGTTGTTGTCAGGACTACATCACCTCCACCATGTGACACATCGCCCCCGAGAGTGGCTACATCATCTGAGTTGATCATAAGAGGTAATGACAAAGGTACTGATCTTCCATCTCTACATGAGAATGATGAATGCCTTGTCAATTTGAATGCACCATCTCATGAGCTACCCACTACTTTGATCACACCACCTATTTTAGAGAACTATGTTGATAATTTGACTTTGCCATGTGATCAAACAACTGAAATACCAACAATTTTGAGTGCACCCATTGAATTAACTATTGATGCAAAAGAACCAATGTTTAATCATTTTGATATGACCTCTAATCTTGGTGATGATTCTGTGTTGAATGACTTATTGCATGTTTGTGTATTTAAGCATGTTGTAGCATGTAAATTTGATGCAAGTAAGGTTTATTCACCAATGTTGGGATGGTTTAATGATGAACATTGTCAATCTTTTGAAATGAATAAGAGCTTCACTTATATGTGCAAACTGAGTTGCAATATTTTCATGCCTTCTACTTCTTGTGCTAATTTTTTGGCTTTAGATTTTATGAACTATGCAAGTTACTCATCTATTCATGTGTCATATATGCAAAAATCAAGGGAAATAAAAATGGATGACATATACATATACAACATGTACACCTTGTCTCTTTTGTTAGCCACATTTCAGATTAAGCAACGCCGAGGAAGGCTTTATTTTCAAGAAGGGGAGGATGATGAGGACATGACTACCTTGGATATGACTAAAAATATTGCATATATGCATATTTGTCAGGTGATTTCTAGTGCAAACTATTCAATAATCTATTTATGTTATCCAGAACAAAAATACTTCACACACTTTTGTGTTTTGTCTAATTGCAGGTGTATGGGACATTTGTACAATCCACATATGAAGATATGGAAGAAAGATATGTTTATTTGCTGTCCAAAAAGTTCTCTCACGTCACTTTTGGCCCAAGAGAAGATAGAGTCCAAGTCTCTCACGTTCTGGATTCAGATTCGGACTGCACAGACACACCTGACTCAAAATGCACACAAGTTTTTCATACGGACTCCGAATTGGGTGATTCTTTTTTTGTTGGAAACTAGATTTCGTGCACTTTCCAACCCAATTGGAATCACCTTCAAATTCATCCGGAGCGTTGAGTTGTGGACGAAACAATCTGATGCTGCAGCAGAATCCGAGTCAAACTACAAGTCCAAAGGTGTTACATCACCTCCACTTGGGCCCATTGGCCTTGTACGACCTAGATTTAGTTTTAGGCTGCCTTGGGACGTCCTCCCACCTCCTTGGCCTCCACCTCTTGCTCCTATATAAGTAGATCCATCTAATAGCTTTTCCTGGGGATTTGTTTAGTTAAAAGTTAGCCAACGCAACTTCGTGTACTTCGTTTGTGTCCAACGACCAGACCAAGACCGCTTACGGATCCCCACCATTATCAATACCTCATATATATTTACAATATTCAGATTGCTTTATCGTATTCTTGCTCGTTCTTCGATTGCTTGCAGGAATAGACCTTCGTGGTCAGGCTGACCGTGCTTCCGGCATCGTCAGTAACCTCAGGAGATTGGTTTAGCGATTGCTAAGGCGCAACGTCGTGCACGTTTGTAGTCGGATCATCAAAGTCGTCTCCACCAAATCGATAGTTATCATCTCATCGAAAGATCGGGACACCCTCGCCTCTATCATAGACCATGGCAATTTGATAAAAATTCTGTACACCATGGTAGAAACAATCACTATACTCTTGTTCATAAGGATAAAAATATTACTTTGCTTCCTATGACTCCTGATTCCATTTTGAAAGATGATATTAATAGAGCTAATAAAGCACAACAGGAGAAGAATAAGAGTGAAAATCAGATTGTGGCAAAAGAATTTGAGCAACAAATGAAGCCTAATAATAAACCATCTAGTGTTGCTTCTGAAATTAAATTGAAAAGTGCATGTTTATTTGCCACCAAATCTGATATTGATGAGCTAGATTTCAGCAAATCTGTTTGATATGCTTTTGTGTGCAAAGAGGCATTATTTTCATTCGAGGACGTGCCTTCCTCTTTGCCTCCTGCTGTCACTAACATTTTGCAGGAGTTCGCTGACGTTTTTCCACAAGACGTGCCACCGGGATTACCGCCTATTCGAGGGATTGAGCATCAGATTGACTTAATTCCCGGTGCTTCACTGCCAAACCGTGCACCATACCGTACCAATCCAGAGGAGACGAAGGAGATTATGCGTCAAGTACAAGAGCTTCTCGACAAAGGCTATATACGCGAATCCCTTAGTCCTTGTGCTGTTCCTATTATTCTAGTGCCGAAAAAGGATGGTACATCACGTATGTGTGTTGATTGTAGAGGCATTAATAATATTACTATTCGTTATCGTCATCCTATTCCTAGGCTAGATGATATGCTTGATGAATTGAGTGGCTCTACTATATTCTCCAAAGTTGATTTGCGTAGTGGCTACCATCAAATTCGTATGAAATTGGGAGATGAATGGAAAACAGCATTTAAAACTAAGTTTGGATTATATGAGTGGTTAGTCATGCCTTTTGGGTTAACTAATGCACCTAGTACTTTCATGAGATTAATGAACGAAGTTTTACGTGCTTTCATTGGACGATTTGTGGTAGTTTACTTTGATGACATATTGATTTATAGCAGATCTTTGGAAGAACATTTGGAACATTTACGTGCTGTTTTTATTGCTCTACGTGATGCACGTTTGTTTGGTAACCTTGGGAAGTGCACCTTTTGCACCGACCGAGTATCTTTTCTTGGTTATGTTGTTACTCCACAGGGAATTGAAGTTGATAAAGCCAAGATTGAAGCTATTGAGAGTTGGCCGCAGCCCAAAACGGTCACACACGTGAGGAGTTTTCTTGGCCTCGCTGGATTCTATAGGCGTTTTGTGAGAGATTTCAGCACCATTGCTGCACCTCTCAATGAGCTTACAAAGAAAGATGTGCCTTTTCTTTGGGGTACCGCACAGGAAGAAGCCTTCTCCGTATTGAAAGATAAGTTGACACATGCTCCTTTACTCCAACTTCCTGATTTTAATAAGACTTTTGAGCTTGAATGTGATGCTAGTGGAATTGGATTAGGAGGTGTGTTATTACAAGATGGCAAACCCGTTGCATACTTTTCTGGAAAATTGAGTGGGCCTAGTCTGAATTATTCTACTTATGATAAAGAATTATATGCTCTTGTTCGGACTTTAGAAACATGGCAACATTATTTATGGCCCAAAGAATTTGTTATACATTCTGATCATGAATCTTTGAAACATATTAAAAGTCAAGCTAAACTGAATCGTAGACATGCTAAATGGGTTGAATTCATTGAGACTTTCCCTTATGTCATTAAACACAAGAAGGGAAAAGAAAATGTTATTGCTGATGCATTGTCTCGTCGCTATACTATGCTTTCACAACTTGACTTCAAAATATTTGGTTTGGAGACCATCAAAGATCAATATGTGCATGATGCTGATTTTAAAGATGTAATGCAGAATTGTAAAGAAGGAAGAATGTGGAACAAGTTTGTCGTTAACGATGGATTTGTGTTTCGTGCTAACAAGCTATGCATTCCAGCTAGCTCCGTTCGTCTTTTGTTGTTGCAGGAGGCGCATGGAGGAGGATTAATGGGACACTTTGGCGTGAAGAAGACGGAGGACGTACTTGCTACACATTTCTTTTGGCCAAAGATGAGCCGGGATGTTGAGCGTTTTATTGCTCGATGCACTACATGTCAAAAAGCTAAGTCATGACTCAATCCTCATGGTTTATATATGCCTTTGCCTGTACCTAGTGTTCCTTGGGAGGATATATCTATGGACTTTGTTTTAGGTTTACCTCGAACAAAGAAGGGGAGGGATAGCATATTTGTTGTCGTGGATAGATTCTCGAAAATGGCACACTTTATACCATGTCATAAAAGCGATGATGCTGTTAATGTTGCTGATTTGTTCTTTCGTGAAATTATTCGCTTGCATGGTGTGCCAAATACTATTGTTTCAGATCGTGATACTAAATTTCTTAGCCACTTTTGGAGATGTTTATGGGCTAAGTTGGGGACTAAACTGCTTTTTAGTACTACTTGTCACCCCCAAACTGATGGACAAACTGAAGTAGTCAATAGAACATTGTCTACTATGCTTAGGGCTGTTTTGAAGAATAATAAGAAAATGTGGGAGGAATGCTTGCCTCATATTGAATTTGCTTATAATCGTTCAATGCATTCTACGACTAAGATGTGCCCTTTTGAAGTTGTGTATGGTTTCCTACCTCGTGCACCTATTGATTTGTTGCCTCTTCCATCTTCGGAGAAGGTTAATTTTGATGCTAAACAACGTGCTGAATTGATTTTAAAAATGCATGAGTTAACTAAGGAAAATATTGAGCGCATGAATGCTAAATATAAACTTGCTGGAGATAAGGGTAGAAAACATGTTGTGTTTGCACCTGGAGATCTTGTTTGGTTACATTTGCGTAAGGATAGATTTCCTGATTTGCGCAAATCAAAGTTAATGCCACGTGCTGATGGTCCCTTTAAGGTGTTAGAGAAAATAAATGATAATGCATATAAACTTGAGCTGCCTGCAGATTTTGGGGTTAGTCCCACTTTTAACATTGCAGATTTGAAGCCTTATTTGGGTGAGGAAGATGAACTTCCGTCGAGGACGACTTCATTTCAAGAAGGGGAGGATGATGAGGACATCAATACAATTGTTACACCCACAGCCCCTGCTGCTATACATACTGGACCAATTACTAGAGCTCGTGCACGCCAACTAAATTACCAGGTACTTTCATTTCTTGGTAATGATTCTAATGTTCATGAGAATATGATGCTGCCTAAATTGGATACATTTGTTTTGCTTACAAATGAAGGGCCTAGCTTGGAGAAGGATGAACATTGGAGCAAGAACAAGCATGGAGATGATGGCATGCGCAAGGAGAACAAGAACGGAGTTACAAGTGATGATTTCAGGACTTTGAAGCCACCATAATGGGTGCATGAAGCCTTGGACGAAATATACAAGATGCCACTTCATAAATTTCGTCCCGAGGCTATTTTAGGTGCTGCGTCACCTTATTATTGGGCCAGGCCCATGTAATTTCGAAATACATAAGTATAGGCTATTTTTAGAGTCCGTATATGTGGGGAAACAAGAGATAGGGTTGATTTCGGACCCCTCCACCAAGGGCCACGAAATTCCCCCCTCTTCCTCCATATATACAGCCCTTAGGGCATCGTTTAGACTTTGGGTTTTGTTTAGATTAAAAGTTCGCCATAGCTGCAACTTCGCGTACTTCGTTTGTGTTCAACGACCAGACAAAGGCGTCACAGAACCCCATCTTGATCAATAAAGCTTTCATCTTATATTCGCAATATCCAGATTGCAATCTTAGTTTCTTGCTTGTTCTTCGTTTGCTCGCAGGAAACAGACCCTCGTGGTCAGGTTGATCGTGCTCCGGCGTGGTCAATAACCTCTCGGAGTTGGTTTAGCGATTGCTAAGGCGCGACGTCCTCGCACGTTCGTAGTCGGATCGTCAAAGTCGACTTCCACCAAAGCGAAATCCACCATCTCATCGAAAGACGGGACACCTTTGTCTCTATCAAGAAGCTTTCTCTCACCACAAGACCACATCCACATCCTTACTACATCCAATGGTTCAACAACAGCGGCAAGGTTAAGGTAACACGTACTGTTCGTGTGCATTTTAGTATCTCTACATATGCTGATTATGTTGATTGTGATGTGGTACCTATGCAAGCATGTTCCTTATTACTTGGTAGACCATGGCAATTTGATAAAAACTCTGTACACCATGGTAGAAACAATCACTATACTCTTGTTCATAAGGATAAAAATATTACTTTGCTTCCTATGACTCCTGATTCCATTTTGAAAGATGATATTAATAGAGCTAATAAAGCACAACAGGAGAAGAATAAGAGTGAAAATCAGATTGTGGCAAAAGAATTTGAGCAACAAATGAAGCCTAATAATAAACCATCTAGTGTTGCTTCTGAAATTAAATTGAAAAGTGCATGTTTATTTGCCACCAAATCTGATATTGATGAGCTAGATTTCAGCAAATCTGTTTGATATGCTTTTGTGTGCAAAGAGGCATTATTTTCATTCGAGGACGTGCCTTCCTCTTTGCCTCCTGCTGTCACTAACATTTTGCAGGAGTTCGCTGACGTTTTTCCACAAGACGTGCCACCGGGATTACCGCCTATTCGAGGCATTGAGCATCAGATTGACTTAATTCCCGGTGCTTCACTGCCAAACCGTGCACCATACCGTACCAATCCAGAGGAGACGAAGGAGATTATGCGTCAAGTACAAGAGCTTCTCGACAAAGGTTATATACGCGAATCCCTTAGTCCTTGTGCTGTTCCTATTATTCTAGTGCCGAAAAAGGATGGTACATCACGTATGTGTGTTGATTGTAGAGGCATTAATAATATTACTATTCGTTATCGTCATCCTATTCCTAGGCTAGATGATATGCTTGATGAATTGAGTGGCTCTACAATATTCTCCAAAGTTGATTTGCGTAGTGGCTACCATCAAATTCATATGAAATTGGGAGATGAATGGAAAATAGCATTTAAAACTAAGTTTGGATTATATGAGTGGTTAGTCATGCCTTTTGGGTTAACTAATGCACCTAGTACTTTCATGAGATTAATGAACGAAGTTTTACGTGCTTTCATTGGACGATTTGTGGTAGTTTACTTTGATGACATATTGATTTATAGCAGATCTTTGGAAGAACATTTGGAACATTTACGTGCTGTTTTTATTGCTCTACGTGATGCACGTTTGTTTGGTAACCTTGGGAAGTGCACCTTTTGCACCGACCGAGTATCTTTTCTTGGCTATGTTGTTACTCCACAGGGAATTGAAGTTGATAAAGCCAAGATTGAAGCTATTGAGAGTTGGCCGCAGCCCAAAACGGTCACACAAGTGAGGAGTTTTCTTGGCCTCGCTGGATTCTATAGGCGTTTTATGAGAGATTTCAGCACCATTGCTGCACCTCTCAATGAGCTTACAAAGAAAGATGTGCCTTTTCTTTGGGGTACCACACAGGAAGAAGCCTTCACGGTATTGAAAGATAAGTTGACACATGCTCCTTTACTCCAACTTTCTGATTTTAATAAGACTTTTGAGCTTGAATGTGATGCTAGTGGAATTGGATTAGGAGGTGTGTTATTACAAGATGGCAAACCTGTTGCATACTTTTCTGAAAAATTGAGTGGGCCTAGTCTGAATTATTCTACTTATGATAAAGAATTATATGCTCTTGTTCGGACTTTAGAAACATGGCAACATTATTTATGGCCCAAAGAATTTGTTATACATTCTGATCATGAATCTTTGAAACATATTAAAAGTCAAGCTAAACTGAATCGTAGACATGCTAAATGGGTTGAATTCATTGAGACTTTCCCTTATGTCATTAAACACAAGAAGGGAAAAGAAAATGTTATTGCTGATGCATTGTCTCGTCGCTATACTATGCTTTCACAACTTGACTTCAAAATATTTGGTTTGCAGACCATCAAAGATCAATATGTGCATGATGCTGATTTTAAAGATGTAATGCAGAATTGTAAAGAAGGAAGAATGTGGAACAAGTTTGTCGTTAATGATGGATTTGTGTTTCGTGCTAACAAGCTATGCATTCCAGCTAGCTCCGTTCGTCTTTTGTTGTTGCAGGAGGCGCATGGAGGAGGATTAATGGGACACTTTGGCGTGAAGAAGACGGAGGACGTACTTGCTACACATTTCTTTTGGCCAAAGATGAGACGGGATGTTGAGCGTTTTATTGCTCGATGCACTACATGTCAAAAAGCTAAGTCACGACTCAATCCTCATGGTTTATATATGCCTTTGCCTGTACCTAGTGTTCCTTGGGAGGATATATCTATGGACTTTGTTTTAGGTTTACCTCGAACAAAGAAGGGGAGGGATAGCATATTTGTTGTCGTGGATAGATTCTCGAATATGGCACACTTTATACCATGTCATAAAAGCGATGATGCTGTTAATGTTGCTGATTTGTTCTTTCGTGAAATTATTCGCTTGCATGGTGTGCCAAATACTATTGTTTCAGATCGTGATACTAAATTTCTTAGCCACTTTTGGAGATGTTTATGGGCTAAGTTGGGGACTAAACTGCTTTTTAGTACTACTTGTCACCCCCAAACTGATGGACAAACTGAAATAGTCAATAGAACGTTGTCTACTATGCTTAGGGCTGTTTTGAAGAATAATAAGAAAATGTGGGAGGAATGCTTGCCTCATATTGAATTTGCTTATAATCGTTCATTGCATTCTACTACTAAGATGTGCCCTTTTGAAGTTGTGTATGGTTTCCTACCTCGTGCACCTATTGATTTGTTGCCTCTTCCATCTTCGGAGAAGGTTAATTTTGATGCTAAACAACGTGCTGAATTGATTTTAAAAATGCATGAGTTAACTAAGGAAAACATTGAGCGCATGAATGCTAAATATAAACTTGCTGGAGATAAGGGTAGAAAACATGTTGTGTTTGCACCTGGAGATCTTGTTTGGTTACATTTGCGTAAGGATAGATTTCCTGATTTGCGCAAATCAAAGTTAATATCACGTGCTGATGGTCCCTTTAAGGTGTTAGAGAAAATAAATGATAATGCATATAAACTTGATCTGCCTGCAGATTTTGGGGTTAGTCCCACTTTTAACATTGCAGATTTGAAGCCTTATTTGGGTGAGGAAGATGAACTTCCGTCGAGGACGACTTCATTTCAAGAAGGGGAGGATGATGAGGACATCAATACAATTGTTACACCCACAGCCCCTGCTGCTATACATACTGGACCAATTACTAGAGCTCGTGCACGCCAACTAAATTACCAGGTACTTTCGTTTCTTGGTAATGATTCTAATGTTCATGAGAATATGATGCTGCCTAAATTGGATACATTTGTTTTGCTTACAAATGAAGGGCCTAGCTTGGAGAAGGATGAACATTGGAGCAAGAACAAGAACGGAGTTACAAGTGATGATTTCAGGACTTTGAAGCCACCATAATGTGTGCATGAAGCCTTGGACGAAATATACAAGATGCCACTTCATAAATTTCGTCCCGAGGCTATTTTAGGTGCTGCGTCACCTTATTATTGGGCCAGGCCCATGTAATTTCGAAATACATAAGTATAGGCTATTTTTAGAGTCCGTATGTGTGGGGAAACAAGAGATAGGGTTGATTTCGGACCCCTCCACCAAGGGCCACGAAATCCACCCCCTCTTCCTCCATATATACAGCCCTTAGGGCATCGTTTAGACTTTGGGTTTTGTTTAGATTAAAAGTTCGCCATAGCTGCAACTTCGCGTACTTCGTTTGTGTTCAACGACCAGACAAAGGCGTCACAGAACCCCACCTTGATCAATAAAGCTTTCATCTTATATTCGCAATATCCAGATTGCAATCTTAGTTTCTTGCTTGTTCTTCGTTTGCTCGCAGGAAACAGATCCTCGTGGTCAGGTTGATCGTGCTCCGGCGTGGTCAATAACCTCTCGGAGTTGGTTTAGCGATTGCTAAGGCGCGACGTCCTCGCACGTTCGTAGTCGGATCGTCAAAGTCGACTTCCACCAAAGCGATATCCATCATCTCATCGAAAGATCGGGACCCTCGCCTCTATCAGGGACGAAATTTATGAAGTGGCATCTTGTATATTTCGTCCAAGGCTTCATGCACCCATTATGGTGGCTTCAAAGTCCTGAAATCATCACTTGTAACTCCGTTCTTGTTCCCCTTGCGCATGCCATCATCTCCATGCTTGTTCTTGCTCCAATGTTCATCCTTCTCCAAGCTAGGCCCTTCATTTGTAAGCAAAACAAATGTATCCAATTTAGGCAGCATCATATTCTCATGAATATTAGAATCATTACCAAGAAACGAAAGTACCTGGTAATTTAGTTGGCGTGCACGAGCTCTAGTAATTGGTCCAGTATGTATAGCAGCAGGGGCTGTGGGTGTAACAATTGTATTGATGTCCTCATCATCCTCCCCTTCTTGAAATGAAGTCGTCCTCGACGGAAGTTCATCTTCCTCACCCAAATAAGGCTTCAAATCTGCAATGTTAAAAGTGGGACTAACCCCAAAATCTGCAGGCAGATCAAGTTTATATGCATTATCATTTATTTTCTCTAACACCTTAAAGGGACCATCAGCACGTGGCATTAACTTTGATTTGCGCAAATCAGGAAATCTATCCTTACGCAAATGTAACCAAACAAGATCTCCAGGTGCAAACACAACATGTTTTCTACCCTTATCTCCAGCAAGTTTATATTTAGCATTCATGCGCTCAATGTTTTCCTTAGTTAACTCATGCATTTTTAAAATCAATTCAGCACGTTGTTTAGCATCAAAATTAACCTTCTCCGAAGATGGAAGAGGCAACAAATCAATAGGTGCACGAGGTAGGAAACCATACACAACTTCAAAAGGGCACATCTTAGTAGTAGAATGCAATGAACGATTATAAGCAAATTCAATATGAGGCAAGCATTCCTCCCACATTTTCTTATTATTGTTCAAAACAGCCCTAAGCATAGTGATGAGGACATCAATACAATTGTTACACCCACAGCCCCTGCTGCTATACATACTGGACCAATTACTAGAGCTCGTGCACGCCAACTAAATTACCAGGTACTTTCGTTTCTTGGTAATGATTCTAATGTTCATGAGAATATGATGCTGCCTAAATTGGATACATTTGTTTTGCTTACAAATGAAGGGCCTAGCTTGGAGAAGGATGAACATTGGAGCAAGAACAAGCATGGAGATGATGGCATGCGCAAGGGGAACAAGAACGGAGTTACAAGTGATGATTTCAGGACTTTGAAGCCACCATAATGGGTGCATGAAGCCTTGGACGAAATATACAAGATGCCACTTCATAAATTTCGTCCCGAGGCTATTTTAGGTGCTGCGTCACCTTATTATTGGGCCAGGCCCATGTCATTTCGAAATACATAAGTATAGGCTATTTTTAGAGTCCGTATGTGTGGGGAAACAAGAGATAGGGTTGATTTCGGACCCCTCCACCAAGGGCCACGAAATTCCCCCTTCTTCCTCCATATATACAGCCCTTAGGCATCGTTTAGACTTTGGGTTTTGTTTAGATTAAAAGTTCGCCATAGCTGCAACTTCGCGTACTTCGTTTGTGTTCAACGACCAGACAAAGGCGTCACAGAACCCCACCTTGATCAATAAAGCTTTCATCTTATATTCGCAATATTCAGATTGCAATCTTAGTTTCTTGCTTGTTCTTCGTTTGCTCGTAGGAAACAGACCCTCGTGGTCAGGTTGATCGTGCTCCGGCGTGGTCAATAACCTCTCGGAGTTGGTTTAGCGATTGCTAAGGCGCGACATCCTCGCACGTTCGTAGTCGGATTGTCAAAGTCGACTTCCACCAAAGCGATATCCATCATCTCATCGAAAGACGGGACACCTTTGCCTCTATCACCTTTCTTTTTTTCTCTGACTTTTTTTTTACTTTTTTTTCTCTCGTTTTTTTTCTCTATCTTTTTTCTCTCTCTCCCTCTTTCCAAAACAAACTAGATAAGATGTAGATTGGATCAAGCGAAGATGGGAACGATCTCAACTATGATTATGACAATGAACGGTGGGTAGCACGTGGAGGAAATTGATGGATTGGTGGTGGACAGCGGAAGGGATAATGATGCAGCGGCGATGTGACTAATGTGAACAGAACTCGAAACTCTAAACGACCTAGACACTAAGACCAGCAACTCGACACGAAGATGCAACCGATAATTCAACTATGCAAGCAATGAAAAGAAAATTGCAAAGGCTCAGACTGGCTTGGACAAAGGATGAATAGATCTAACTCTTTTTTGTGGCTTTTTCTTGGACAATAGGTAAGAAAATAAATCTAATCTAGGAAAACTGGAAATTCTCACCCAGCAACCTGAAAACTGATACCACTTGATAGAGGCGAGGGTGTCCCGATCTTTCGATGAGATGATAACTATCGATTTGGTGGAGATGACTTTGACGGTCCGACTACAAACGTACACGACGTTGCGCCTTAGCAATCGCTAAACCAATCTCCTGAGGTTACTGACGATGCCAGAAGCACGGTCAGCCTGACCACGAAGGTCTATTCCTGCAAGCAATCGAAGAACGAGCAAGAATATGATAAAGCAAACTAAATATCGCAAATATATATGAAGTATTGATAATGGTGGGGATCCGGAAGCGGCTTGGTCTGGTCGTTGGACACAAACGAAGTACACGAAGTTGCAATGGCTAACTTTTAACTAAACAAATCCCAAGGAAAGAGCTACTAGATGGATCTACTTATATAGGAGCAAGGGGTGGCGGCCAAGGAGCTGGGAGGACGTCCCAAGGCAGCCTAAAACTAACCCTAAGTCGTACAAGGCTCATGGGCCCAAGTGGAGGTGATGCAACACCTTTGGGCTTGTAGTTTGACTCGGATTCTGCTGCAACGTCAGATTGTTTCGTCCGTAACTCAACGCTCCGGACGAATTTGAAGGTGAATCCAATTGGGATGGAAAGAGCACGAAATCTAGTTTCCAACAAAAAAGAATCACCCAATTCGGAGTCCGTATGAAAAAGTTGTTGGCGTTTTATGTCAGGTATGTCTGTGCAGTCCGAATCTGAATCCAGAACGTGAGAGACTTGGACTCTATCTTCTCTTGGCCCAAAAGTGACGTGAGAGGACTTTTTGAACACAACCTAAACTTCTCCTTTTCCCTTATCTTCATATGTGGATTGTACAAATGTCCCATACACCTGCAATTAGACAAAACACAAAAGTGTGTGAAGTATTTTTGTTCTGGATAACATAAATAGATTATTGAATAGCTTGCATTAGAAATCACCTGACAAATATGCATGTATGCAATATTTTTGGTCGTATCCAAGGTAGTCATGTCCTCATCACGAACCGTACACTCTCCACTCTACTATGAGTCTTGATCAAGAAGAACATCAAGGAGTGGGAGGAGTGTCTACCAATCGCTGAGTTCGCCTACAACCATGCAAGACATTCAACTACCGGCAAGTCACCCTTCGAAGTCGTCTATGGATTCAACCCATTGTCCCCATTGGACATTCTTCCTCTACCACTACAAGAGCGCATCAACATGGACGCGAGCGACCGAGTGAACCACCTCAAGAAGATGCATGAAGCTACAAGGCACACTGACGGTGTCCTGGACTAGGGGGTACTCATCATATCGTCTCCCGATCAGTTGGATTGGGCCGAGGACCCCCATGGCCGCATCCTCATGGGCCAGTTCGGACAGCTACCGCATACAAGGAAGATTCCACAAGACTTGGCGATCAAGACAAGGACTCCACCCCACCGGCGTATTCGTCTAGGACTCTTGTTATCCTAGGCCTCTGGTGCATTATATAAACCGAGGCCAGGCTAGTCGATAGACATACACATCAACAATCATACCATAGGCTAGCTTTTAGGGTTTAGACTCCTTGATCTCGTGGTAGATCTACTCTTGTACTACCCATATCATCAATATTAATCAAGCAGGAGTAGGGTATTACCTCCATCGAGAGGGCCCGAACCTGGGTAAAAACTGATGAGGACATCAATACAATTGTGACACCCACAGCCCCTGCTGCTATACATACTGGACCAATTACTAGAGCTCGTGCACGCCAACTAAATTACCAGGTACTTTTGTTTCTTGGTAATGATTCTAATGTTCATGAGATTATGATGCTGCCTAAATTGGATACATTTGTTTTGCTTACAAATGAAGGGCCTAGCTTGGAGAAGGATGAACATTGGAGCAAGAACAAGCATGGAGATGATGGCATGCGCAAGGGGAACAAGAACGGAGTTACAAGTGATGATTTCAGGACTTTGAAGCCACCATAATGGGTGCATGAAGCCTTGGACGAAATATACAAGATGCCACTTCATAAATTTCGTCCCGAGGCTATTTTAGGTGCTGCATCACCTTATTATTGGGCCAGGCCCATGTAATTTCGAAATACATAAGTATAGGCTATTTTTAGAGTCCGTATGTGTGGGGAAACAAGAGATAGGGTTGATTTCGGACCCCTCCACCAAGGGCCACGAAATTCCCCCCTCTTCCTCCATATATACAGCCCTTAGGGCATCGTTTAGACTTTGGGTTTTGTTTAGATTAAAAGTTCGCCATAGCTGCAACTTCGCGTACTTCGTTTGTGTTCAACGACCAGACAAAGGCGTCACAGAACCCCACCTTGATCAATAAAGCTTTCATCTTATATTCGCAATATCTAGATTGCAATATTAGTTTCTTGCTTGTTCTTCGTTTGCTCGCAGGAAACAGACCCTCGTGGTCAGGTTGATCGTGCTCCGGCGTGGTCAATAACCTCTCGGAGTTGGTTTAGCGATTGCTAAGGCGCGACGTCCTCGCACGTTTGTAGTCAGATCGTCAAAGTCGACTTCCACCAAAGCGATATCCATCATCTCATCGAAAGACGGGACACCTTTGCCTCTATCAAGTGGTATCAGATTTCCAGGTTGCTCGGTGAGATTTTACAGTTTTTCGTAGTTTAGATCGAGTTTGTTCTTCATACCTACAGTCCACGAAAAAGCCAGAAAAAAATTAGGGTTAGTTCATCATATCCGAACCAATCTGAGCCTTTGCATAATCTTTTTAGGGTTTTGCTTTGTTGAATTTGCGGTTGCATCGTCGTGTCTAGTTGCTGGTCTTAGAGTCTAGTCTTTTAGAGTTTCGAGTTCTGGTCATAAGTTGTCACGCCGCCGCCGCACCATCATCATCGCCCCTGCCATCTACCACCACCGCTCCGAATCCGTATCCATATACCACCACCAATCCGTGCCCATATACCACCACCGATCCATATCCATATACTACCACCGCTACCACCACCGCTACCATATACCACCACCAATCCGAGTTCCTTGCTTATTAGGTTTGTTTTCGGGATCCATCTAGATTCCGATTCGTGTTTCCTTGCCGGAGTAGGTTTCGAAAAAAAAAGAGTCGGGAAACCACGCTCCCTTTAGGCCCAAAATTTTTCGAAAACGCATTTTTCGGAAAAATTTATGGCTATCCTATTTTTAGGTGTTTCTGAGTGTTTTGAGACAGGTGCTATTATAGGAAGTTTTTTTTGACCCGTTTCCAGTTTTTGGGTCCGGGCAGTCGAAAAAAAAATTTGGTCGAAAAAAAAAATTTCGTGCCCATCCTGTTAGTTTGACCTAGGAAGAGTTTTGAGACACTCGCCATTATAGTGATTTTTCGCAAAAAAAAAGCAGCGCAAAAAAAAGAGCGCAAAAAAAGAGCGAAAAAAACAGAGTGTGCTTTTCCCTTGTTTACGTGCCGCGCCGTGATTTTGTTGGTGTTCTAGGCTCGCGTCTCTAGCACAGTCTAGCCTAGGACCAGCACAGTACCGTCGTTGAGTGTTTATTCAACTTTGCATCTCTGAATTGATTATTGCTGACCCTTTTTGCTACCATACTATAAGCCTTCCCAGCTCCACATACATCTACGTCGTGTGTTTGACTCTCCCTGGTAATCGCTCTATCCAGGCTTTGAGAGTTTTTGACTACAACGGTTGCCGATCACCGCCTGCTGCTGGGTAAGAACTGGTAAGAATTTGAGATTTGCTTGACGGATTTGTGATACACCACCACCACTTCTTAGTAGTCTGTAGGATCATATTCTTGTGTGTTTCTATTGCTGCTAACCATGCCAGGATCACAAGCCGACGAGATTGACTGGGAGAACTTATCGAACAAGGAGCTTCATGATAAGTTTCAGCAAATGATGACTGAACAGGTACAAGATGTGCTGAACAATTTTGAAGAGGCCATGGAGAAGATCACTGGCCTTGAGAAGACGTTCGAAACAAAGCTCAATAACAGATTTAATGAACTGCTTGCGCGTCTTCCACCACCGGCTGCACCTATCGCACCTCTGCAACAACAACAACTACGCCCCCTTCCGAATCAGTATGGACGAGCACAGCGTGTTCCTATTGAGCCAGGACAAAATTCTGGTGCCGCTGCTACTGCTGTTGGTGTTTCTTTGGCTCCTGCTACTGCTGCTGCTGGTACCCAGGAGGATGATGATTATGTGGGAGATTATGAGGATGAGGTTAATCAAAATCCGAACTACGTGCAGCCACCAGCACCACCACCACCAGGTCGACCTCAGGTATATATTCGTAATGGTAGGCCTGCACCACCACCTCAGGTACGAGATGATGTCCATATTCCTAAACTGAAATTGAATATTCCACCATTTGAGGGTAGATATGTTCCTGATATATATCTTACTTGGGAGTTAGAAACTGAACAACGATTTACATGTTTACAATATCCTGAGGAGAGACGAGTTGCTGCTGCTATTTGTGCTTTCACTAGTTTTGCATGTGTATGGTGGTCTGAACATTGTAGATTATATCCTATTCCAACTACTTGGGCTGCTTTGAAAACTGCTATGTGTACGCGTTGGGTTCCACCATATTATCAACGTGAATTGCTTCAAAAATTGCAGCGTTTAAGACAAGGGAAAAATTCTGTAGAAGAATATTATCAGGAATTACAAACTGGCATGATTAGATGTGGTATTGTTGAGGAGAATGAAGCTATGCTTGCACGTTTTCTGGGTGGATTAAATAGAGAGATTCAGACCATTCTAGACTATAAGGAGTATACTAATATCACTCATTTATTCCATCTTGCTTGTAAAGCTGAACGTGAAGTGCAGGATCGACAAGCATTGGGGCGAACTAACTTTTCTGCAGGCCGACCTTCATCATGGACACCACGTGCATCTTCTACTTCAACTGCACCAGCACCTCCATCCGGTGCCACCTCCAGCCGTGATACAAGAAAACAGGCACAACCACCATTATCTGCCAAGAGCGCACCTGCGGGGCCTACACAGCGTTCTTCTTCTTCCATGACATCAACAGGGCACACAAGTGATATTATTTGTCGTCGTTGTAAGGGAGGAGGTCATTATGCGAGGGAATGCAAATCTCCGCGTGTGATGATTGCTACCGCGGATGGTGGATATGAGTCCGCTAGTGACTATGATGAGGAGACATTGGCTCTTATTACACGTGAAGAACATGGTGGAGATGATTCTGATCATGAGACGCAATACATGGCTCCTGAAGACGCTGACAGGTATGAATGTTTAGTTGCTCAACGTGTTTTGAGTGTGCAGGTCACACAAGCTGAGCAAAATCAGAGGCACAATTTGTTCCATACCAAGGGAGTTGTGAAGGAACGTTCTGTGCGCGTCATAATAGACGGAAGGGAGCTGCAACAACTTGGCTAGCATGGAGATGGTGGAGAAGCTTTCTCTCACCACAAGACCACATCCACATCCTTACTACATCCAATGGTTCAACAGCAGCGGCAAGGTTAAGGTAACACGTACTGTTCGTGTGCATTTTAGTATCTCTACATATGCTGATTATGTTGATTGTGATGTGGTACCTATGCAAGCATGTTCCTTATTACTTGGTAGACCATGGCAATTTGATAAAAATTCTGTACACCATGGTAGAAACAATCACTATACTCTTGTTCATAAGGATAAAAATATTACTTTGCTTCCTATGACTCCTGATTCCATTTTGAAAGATGATATTAATAGAGCTAATCAAGCAAAACAGGAGACGAATAAGAGTGAAAATCAGATTGTGGCAAAAGAATTTGAGCAACAAATGAAGCCTAATAATAAACCATCTAGTGTTGCTTCTGAAATTAAATTGAAAAGTGCATGTTTATTTGCCACCAAATCTGATATTGATGAGCTAGATTTCAGCAAATCTGTTTGCTATGCTTTTGTGTGCAAAGAGGCATTATTTTCATTCGAGGACGTGCCTTCCTTTTTGCCTCCTGCTGTCACTAACATTTTGCAGGAGTTCGCTAGCGTCTTTCCACAAGACGTGCCACCGAGATTACCGCCTATTCGAGGGATTGAGCATCAGATTGACTTAATTCCCGGTGCTTCACTGCGACACCGTGCACCATACCGTACCAATCCAGAGGAGACGAAGGAGATTATGCGTCAAGTACAAGAGCTTCTCGACAAAGGTTATATACGCGAATCCCTTAGTCCTTGTGTTGTTCCTATTATTCTAGTGCCGAAAAAGGATGGTACATCACGTATGTGTGTTGATTGTAGAGGCATTAATAATATTACTATTCGTTATCGTCATCCTATTCCTAGGCTAGGTGATATGCTTGATGAATTGAGTGGCTCTACAATATTCTCCAAAGTTGATTTGCGTAGTGGCTACCATCAAATTCGTATGAAATTGGGAGATGAATGGAAAACAACATTTAAAACTAAGTTTGGATTATATGAGTGGTTAGTCATGCCTTTTGGGTTAACTAATGCACCTAGTACTTTCATGAGATTAATGAACGAAGTTTTATGTGCTTTCATTGGACGATTTGTGGTAGTTTACTTTGATGACATATTGATTTATAGCAGATCTTTGGAAGAACATTTGGAACATTTACGTGCTGTTTTTATTGCTCTACGTGATGCACGTTTGTTTGGTAACCTTGGGAAGTGCACCTTTTGCACCGACCGAGTATCTTTTCTTGGCTATGTTGTTACTCCACAGGGAATTGAAGTTGATAAAGCTAAGATTGAAGCTATTGAGAGTTGGCCGCAGCCCAAAACGGTCACACAAGTGAGGAGTTTTCTTGGCCTCGCTGGATTCTATAGGCGTTTTGTGAGAGATTTCAGCACCATTGCTGCACCTCTCAATGAGCTTACAAAGAAAGATGTGCCTTTTCTTTGGGGTACCGCACAGGAAGAAGCCTTCACGGTATTGAAAGATAAGTTGACACATGCTCCTTTACTCCAACTTCCTGATTTTAATAAGACTTTTGAGCTTGAATGTGATGCTAGTGGAATTGGATTAGGAGGTGTGTTATTACAAGATGGCAAACCTGTTGCATACTTTTTTGAAAAATTGAGTGGGCCTAGTCTGAATTATTCTACTTATGATAAAGAATTATATGCTCTTGTTCGGACTTTAGAAACATGGCAACATTATTTATGGCCCAAAGAATTTGTTATACATTCTGATCATGAATCATTGAAACATATTAAAAGTCAAGCTAAACTGAATCGTAGACATGCTAAATGGGTTGAATTCATTGAGACTTTCCCTTATGTCATTAAACACAAGAAGGGAAAAGAAAATGTTATTGCTGATGCATTGTCTCGTCGCTATACTATGCTTTCACAACTTGACTTCAAAATATTTGGTTTGGAGACCATCAAAGATCAATATGTGCATGATGCTGATTTTAAAGATGTAATGCATAATTGTAAAGAAGGAAGAATGTGGAACAAGTTTGTTGTTAACGATGGATTTGTGTTTCGTGCTAACAAGCTATGCATTCCATCTAGCTCCGTTCGTCTTTTGTTGTTGCAGGAGGCGCATGGAGGAGGATTAATGGGACACTTTGGCGTGAAGAAGACGGAGGACGTACTTGCTACACATTTCTTTTGGCCAAAGATGAGACGGGATGTTGAGCGTTTTATTGCTCGCTGCACTACATGTCAAAAAGCTAAGTCACGCCTCAATCCTCATGGTTTATATATGCCTTTGCCTGTACCTAGTGTTCCTTGGGAGGATATATCTATGGACTTTGTTTTAGGTTTACCTCGAACAAAGAAGGGGAGGGATAGCATATTTGTTGTCGTGGATAGATTCTCGAAAATGGCACACTTTATACCATGTCATAAAAGCAATGATGCTATTAATGTTGCTGATTTGTTCTTTCGTGAAATTATTCGCTTGCATGGTGTGCCAAATACTATTGTTTCAGATCGTGATACTAAATTTCTTAGCCACTTTTGGAGATGTTTATGGGCTAAGTTGGGGACTAAACTGCTTTTTAGTACTACTTGTCACCCCCAAACTGATGGACAAACTGAAGTAGTCAATAGAACGTTGTCTACTATGCTTAGGGCTGTTTTGAAGAATAATAAGAAAATGTGGGAGGAATGCTTGCCTCATATTGAATTTGCTTATAATCGTTCATTGCATTCTACTACTAAGATGTGCCCTTTTGAAGTTGTGTATGGTTTCCTACCTCGTGCACCTATTGATTTGTTGCCTCTTCCATCTTCGGAGAAGGTTAATTTTGATGCTAAACAACGTGCTGAATTGATTTTAAAAATGCATGAGTTAACTAAGGAAAACATTGAGCGCATGAATGCTAAATATAAACTTGCTGGAGATAAGGGTAGAAAACATGTTGTGTTTGCACCTGGAGATCTTGTTTGGTTACATTTGCGTAAGGATAGATTTCCTGATTTGCGCAAATCAAAATTAATGCCACGTGCTGATGGTCCCTTTAAGGTGTTAGAGAAAATAAATGATAATGCATATAAACTTGAGCTGCCTGCCGATTTTGGGGTTAGTCCCACTTTTAACATTGCAGATTTGAAGCCTTATTTGGGTGAGGAAGATGAACTTCCGTCGAGGACGACTTCATTTCAAGAAGGGGAGGATGATGAGGACATCAATACAATTGTTACACCCACAGGCCCTGCTGCTATACATACTGGACCAATTACTAGAGCTCGTGCACGCCAACTAAATTACCAGGTACTTTCGTTTCTTGGTAATGATTCTAATGTTCATGAGAATATGATGCTGCCTAAATTGGATACATTTGTTTTGCTTACAAATGAAGGGCCTAGCTTGGAGAAGGATGAACATTGGAGCAAGAACAAGCATGGAGATGATGGCATGCGCAAGGGGAACAATAACGGAGTTACAAGTGATGATTTCAGGACTTTGAAGCCACCATAATGGGTGCATGAAGCCTTGGACGAAATATACAAGATGCCACTTCATAAATTTCGTCCCGAGGCTATTTTAGGTGCTGCGTCACCTTATTATTGGGCCAGGCCCATGTAATTTCGAAATACATAAGTATAGGCTATTTTTAGAGTCCGTATGTGTGGGGAAACAAGAGATAGGGTTGATTTCGGACCCCTCCACCAAGGGCCACGAAATTCCCCCCCCTCTTCCTCCATATATACAGCCCTTAGGGCATCGTTTAGACTTTGGGTTTTGTTTAGATTAAAAGTTCGCCATAGCTGCAACTTCGCGTACTTTGTTTGTGTTCAACGACCAGACAAAGGCGTCACAGAACCCCACCTTGATCAATAAAGCTTTCATCTTATATTCGCAGTATCCAGATTGCAATCTTAGTTTCTTGCTTGTTCTTCGTTTGCTCGCAGGAAACAGACCCTCGTGGTCAGGTTGATCGTGCTCCGGCGTGGTCAATAACCTCTCGGAGTTGGTTTAGCGATTGCTAAGGCGCGACGTCCTCGCACGTTCGTAGTCGGATCGTCAAAGTCGACTTCCACCAAAGCGAAATCCACCATCTCATCGAAAGACGGGACACCTTTGCCTCTATCATTGCTGCACCTCTCAATGAGCTTACAAAGAAAGATGTGCCTTTTCTTTGGGGTACCGCACAGGAAGAAGCCTTCACGGTATTGAAAGATAAGTTGACACATGCTCCTTTACTCCAACTTCCTGATTTTAATAAGACTTTTGAGCTTGAATGTGATGCTAGTGGAATTGGATTAGGAGGTGTGTTATTACAAGATGGCAAACCTGTTGCATACTTTTCTGAAAAATTGAGTGGGCCTAGTCTGAATTATTCTACTTATGATAAAGAATTATATGCTCTTGTTCGGACTTTAGAAACATGGCAACATTATTTATGGCCCAAAGAATTTGTTATACATTCTGATCATGAATCTTTGAAACATATTAAAAGTCAAGCTAAACTGAATCGTAGACATGCTAAATGGGTTGAATTCATTGAGACTTTCCCTTATGTCATTAAACACAAGAAGGGAAAAGAAAATGTTATTGCTGATGCTTTGTCTCGTCGCTATACAATGCTTTCACAACTTGACTTCAAAATATTTGGTTTGGAGACAATCAAAGATCAATATGTGCATGATGCTGATTTTAAAGATGTAATGCAGAATTGTAAAGAAGGAAGAATGTGGAACAAGTTTGTTGTTAATGATGGATTTGTGTTTCGTGCTAACAAGCTATGCATTCCAGCTAGCTCCGTTCGTCTTTTGTTGTTGCAGGAGGCGCATGGAGGAGGATTAATGGGACACTTTGGCGTGAAGAAGACGGAGGACGTACTTGCTACACATTTCTTTTGGCCAAAGATGAGACGGGATGTTGAGCGTTTTATTGCTCGCTGCACTACATGACAAAAAGCTAAGTCACGACTCAATCCTCATGGTTTATATATGCCTTTGCCTGTACCTAGTGTTCCTTGGGAGGATATATCTATGGACATTGTTTTAGGTTTGCCTCGAACAAAGAAGGGGAGGGATAGCATATTTGTTGTCGTGGATAGATTCTCGAAAATGGCACACTTTATACCATGTAATAAAAGCGATGATGCTGTTAATGTTGCTGATTTGTTCTTTCGTGAAATTATTCGCTTGCATGGTGTGCCAAATACTATTGTTTCAGATCGTGATACTAAATTTCTTAGCCATTTTTGGAGATGTTTATGGGCTAAGTTGGGGACTAAACTGCTTTTTAGTACTACTTGTCACCCCCAAACTGATGGACAAACTGAAGTAGAAAATAGAACGTTGTCTACTATGCTTAGGGCTGTTTTGAAGAATAATAAGAAAATGTGGGAGGAATGCTTGCCTCATATTGAATTTGCTTATAATGTTCATTGCATTCTACTACTAAGATGTGCCCTTTTGAAGTTGTGTATGGTTTCCTACCTCGTGCACCTATTGATTTGTTGCCTCTTCCATCTTCGGAGAAGGTTAATTTTGATGCTAAACAACGTGCTGAATTAATTTTAAAAATGCATGAGTTAACTAAGGAAAACATTGAGCGTATGAATGCTGAATATAAACTTGCTGGAGATAAGGGTAGAAAACATGTTGTGTTTGCACCTGGAGATCTTGTTTGGTTACATTTGCGTAAGGATAGATTTCCTGATTTGCGCAAATCAAAGTTAATGCCATGTGCTGATGGTCCCTTTAAGGTGTTAGAGAAAATAAATGATAATGCATATAAACTTGAGCTGCCTGCAGATTTTGGGGTTAGTCCCACTTTTAACATTGCAGATTTGAAGCCTTATTTGGGTGAGGAAGATGAACTTCCGTCGAGGACGACTTCATTTCAAGAAGGGGAGGATGATGAGGACATCAATACAATTGTTACACCCATAGCCCCTGCTGCTATACATACTGGACCAATTACTAGAGCTCGTGCACGCCAACTAAATTACCAGGTACTTTCGTTTCTTGGTAATGATTCTAATGTTCATGAGATTATGATGCTGCCTAAATTGGATACATTTGTTTTGCTTACAAATGAAGGGCCTAGCTTGGAGAAGGATGAACATTGGAGCAAGAACAAGCATGGAGATGATGGCATGCGCAAGGGGAACAAGAACGGAGTTACAAGTGATGATTTCAGGACTTTGAAGCCACCATAATGGGTGCATGAAGCCTTGGATGAAATATACAAGATGCCACTTCATAAATTTCGTCCCGAGGCTATTTTAGGTGCTGCGTCACCTTATTATTGGGCCAGGCCCATGTAATTTCGAAATACATAAGTATAGGCTATTTTTAGAGTCCGTATGTTTGGGGAAACAAGAGATAGGGTTGATTTCGGACCCCTCCACCAAGGGCCACGAAATTCCCCCCTCTTCCTCCATATATACAGCCCTTAGGGCATCGTTTAGACTTTGGGTTTTGTTTAGATTAAAAGTTCGCCATAGCTGCAACTTCGCGTACTTCGTTTGTGTTCAACGACCAGACAAAGGCGTCACAGAACCCCACCTTGATCAATAAAGCTTTCATCTTATATTCGCAATATCCAGATTGCAATCTTAGTTTCTTGCTTGTTCTTCGTTTGCTCGCAGGAAACAGACCCTCGTGGTCAGGTTGATCGTGCTCCGGCGTGGTCAATAACCTCTCAGAGTTGGTTTAGCGATTGCTAAGGCGCGACGTCCTCGCACGTTCATAGTCGGATCGTCAAAGTCGACTTCCACCAAAGCGATATCCATCATCTCATCGAAAGACGGGACACCTTTGCCTCTATCATCCTCCCACCTCCTTGGCCGCCACCCCTTGCTCCTATATAAGTAGATCCATCTAGTAGCTTTTCCTTGGGATTTGTTTAGTTAAAAGTTAGCCATTGCAACTTCGTGTACTTCGTTTGTGTCCAACGACCAGACTAAGACCGCTTCCGGATCCCCACCATTATCAATACTTCATATATATTTGCAATATTCAGATTACTTTATCATATTCTTGCTCGTTCTTCGATTGCTTGCAGGAATAGACCTTCGTGGTCAGGCTGACCGTGCTTCCGACATCGTCAGTAACCTCAGGAGATTGCTTTAGCGATTGCTAAGGTGCAACATCGTGCACGTTTGTAGTCGGATCGTCAAAGTCGTCTCCACCAAATCGATTGTTATCATCTCATCGAAAGATCGGGACACCCTCGCTTCTATCAAGTGGTATTAGTTTTCAGGTTGCTCGGTGAGAATTTCCAGTTTTTCTTAGATTAGATTTATTTTCTTATCTATTGTCCAAGAAAAAGCCACAAAAAAAGTTAGATCTGTTCATCCTTTATCCAAGCCAGTCTGAGCCTTTGCAATTTTCTATTCATTGCTTGCATAGTTGAATTATCGGTTGCATCGTCGTGTCAGTTGCTGGTCTTAGTGTCTAGTTCCTTTAGAGTTTCAAGTTCTGTTCACATTAGTCACGCCGCCGCTGCATCATTATCCGTTCCGCTGTCCACCATCCCATCTATTAATTTCCACCACGTGCTATGCACTGTTCATTGTCATAATCATAGTTGAGGTCATTCACATCTTTGCCTGATCCAATCTGCATCTTATCTAGTTTGTCTTGGAAAGAGGGAGAAAAAAAGATAGAGAAAAAAAAAGAGAAAAAAAGGAAAGAAAAAGAGAGAGAAGAAAAAAAAAGCGTGAGAAAAAAAAGAGAGAAGAAAAAAATTGGATCTATCTAGAATCAATCTCGTACCTGAATTCGGATTGGAATCTGTTTTGCGCACTATTCAGTAAAACAGGTGTATCTTCCTCATACGAAGTCCGTTTTGGCTCCGTGAGTACTCAAATTGAAGATAGCGACGAGCCGCATCTAAATAATTGTAGAAGCTAGTTTAATATTTGACACCTCAAAATCGGCTTCTAAATAGGTCTTTTTGCCCTCCGAAGTTCGTGAACACAACTTGTTCCAATTTTTCAGGCCAGTTTTAGAATTCTTTGACTCCTCATATCAACTCGGAATTGAGTGATTCTTTTTGCATTGGAAAGCTTGAGTTAGTAGCATTCTTTGAAAGAATTTATTAGAAAATTGTCTCAAACTTTTCAAGAGGAAAGTTGGAGAGAGAGTTGTTGTATATCCTGCTTGGCAGTTGTTTTTCATCATTATCTTCACTACCGTTGTGATCTTCACTTACATCTTACTGTCAAGAGCTACTTAGTATCCTTCATTGATGCTAGTTGTGCTACGCCGTGACCTCATTAGTGTTCTAGGCTCGCGTCTCTAGTACGGTCTAGCCTAGGACCAGCACAGTACCGTCGTTGAGCGTTTATTCAACATTGCATCTTTGAATTGATTATTGCTAATCTTTTGCTACCATATATAGCCAACCCAGCTCCACATATTTCTACACCATGTATACGTACGCTCCCCTGGCAATTGCTTTACTCAATATTCGGAGTTACTTGACACTGCTGGTTGCCGATCACCGCCTGCTGCATGGTAAGAACTTGTAAGACATTGATATTTGCTTTACTGTGAGCGTTTTACCACCACATCCTAGTAGTTATAGGAACATTATTTTTGGGTTTTGTTTCTTGTTCTACTAATCATGACAGGATCCAGAGTCAATTCATGGGCTTTGTCGATCGCGGGAGACGTGCCACCACCTTTGCAAATACCACAACCGTCACGAGAGGTGCACAAACATCCAAATGCACATGATCAGGTTAATGTATCTATACCACCATTTAATGGCCGTTTTAAACCTGCTTTATATATTGAATGGGAGTTCGACGTAAAAAATATATTTGCTTCCCATAATTTTGATGAACATAAAAAGGTTAAGGTTGTGGTTGGTTCTTTCACTGGTTATGCTTTGGTTTGGTGGAGTGAATATTGTCGGTTATACCCTGATTATATACCTACTACTTGGGATGATTTGAAACTTGCCATGCGACATACTTTCGTCCCTGCTTATTATACTCATGACATGATTAATAAGTTGCAACACTTAAAACAAGATAGTGAAACTGTAACAAAATATTATGATGATTTACAAACTACCTTGTTGCATTCATCTTTAGAAGAAAGTGAAGATGATTTTATGGATAGATTTTGGGGAGGATTAAACCGTGATATTCATGAGATACTAATTCATGAAGAGTGTTATCCTATGGACCATTTGTTTCATCTTGCTTGCAAAGCTGAACAGGAAATAAAACGACGTGTTGGCCATGAGGAGAACAAGCGCACGGTGCACATTCCAAGAGTTGATATGATTGTTCCTTCAACTACTAGGCATACTATGACAACCACATCCGTTGTTATCAGGACTACATCGCCTCCACCATGTGACACATCGGCCCCGAGAGTGGCTACATCATCTGAGTTGATCATAAAAGGTAATGACAAAGGTACTGATCTTCCATCTCTACATGAGAATGATGAATGCCTTGTCAATTTGAATGCACCATCTGATGAGCTACCCACTACTTTGATCACACCACCTATTTTAGAGGACTACGTTGATAATTTGACTTTGCCATGTGATCAAACAACTGAAATACCAACAATTTTGAGTGCACCCATTGAATTAACTATTGATGCAAAAGAACCAATGTTTAATCATTTTGATATGACCTCTAATCTTGGTGATGATTCTGTGTTGAATGACTTATTGCATGTTTGCTTATTTAAGCATGTTGTAGCATGTAAATTTGATGCAAGTAAGGTTTATTCACCAATGTTGGGATGGTTTAATGATGAACATTGTCAATCTTTTGAAATAAGTAAGAGCTTCACTTATATGTGCAAACTGAGTTGCAATATTTTCATGCCTTCTACTTCTTGTGCTAATTTTTTGGCTTTAGATTTTATGAACTATGCAAGTTACTCATCTACTCATGTGTCATATATGCAAAAATCAAGGGAAGTAAAAATGGATGACATATACATATACAACATGTACACCTTGTCTCTTTTGTTAGCCACATTTCAGATTAAGCAACGCCGAGGACGGCTTTATTTTCAAGAAGGGGAGGATGATGAGGACATGACTATCTTGGATATGACCAAAAATATTGCATATATGCATATTTGTCAGGTGATTTCTAGTGCAAACTATTCAATAATCTATTTATGTTATCCAGAACAAAAATACTTCACACACTTTTGTGTTTTGTCTAATTGCAGGTGTATGGGACATTTGTACAATCCACATATGAAGATAAGGAAGAAAGAGATGTTTATTTGCTGTCCAAAAAGTTCTCTCACGTCACTTTGGCCCAAGAGAAGATAGAGTCCAAGTCTCTCACGTTCTGGATTTAGATTCGGACTGCACAGACATACCTGACTCAAAACGCACACAAGTTTTTCATACGGACTCCGAATTGGGTGATTCTTTTTTTGTTGGAAACTAGATTTCGTGCACTTTCCAACGCAGTTGGAATCACCTTCAAATTCGTCCGGAGCATTGAGTTGTGGACGAAACAATCTGATGCTGCAGCAGAATCCGAGTCAAACTACAAGTCCAAAGGTGTTACATCACCTCCACTTGGGCCCATTGACCTTGTACGACCTAGATTTAGTTTTAGGCTGCCTTGGGACGTCCTCCCACCTCCTTGGCCGCCACCCCTTGCTCCTATATAAGTAGATCCATCTAATAGCTTTTCCTTGGTATTTGTTTAGTTAAAAGTTAGCCATTGCAACTTCGTGTACTTCGTTTGTGTCCAACGACCAGACTAAGACCGCTTCCGGATCCCCACCATTATCAATACTTCATATATATTTGCAATATTCAGATTACTTTATCATATTCTTGCTCGTTCTTTGATTGCTTGCAGGAATAGACCTTCGTGGTCAGGCTGACCGTGCTTCCGACATCGTCAGTAACCTCAGGAGATTGGTTTAGCGATTGCTAAGGCGCAACATCGTGCACGTTTGTAGTCGGATCGTCAAAGTCGTCTCCACCAAATCGATAGTTATCATCTCATCGAAAGATCGGGACACCCTCGCTTCTATCAAGTGGTATC